>NW_026000185.1:6658083-6673290 GCF_001458135.2 Marmota marmota marmota | reverse complement strand
AATGTAAATTGTTAAGAAAATTGTTTTCTTTTAGTGCCTTCTGTAATGTTACATAATTTTTTCTTTAGCCATTATTGCCAGAATTCCTATCTTCATCCCAGTGCTGGTGAAGTCAAAGATAAAACCAATCTACAGCTTCTACAATAGCCATCACTGAACTGCTTGCAGAACTTGCCTGGACACATTGTGAGCTCACCTGTATGCATTGTGAACTATCTGTTGGTGCAGCGACTTGTGGTAGTGTTGGGGTATTTTTGCTGATGATGTCACCGGTGGTACAATTTTTCAAAGGAGCCCTCAATTGGCTTAATGTCATGGCATTTTGCATCCTCCTCTACTAGTGATGGTCTAAAATTTGGGGGCCAACAGAGGTGAGGCAAAGAACCTCACCCCCCCACTGGTGCAAAGGCCTATCCACAAGTATAGCTGTATGCTGGACCGGTAGTCAGTGACGGGTATGATCCAATTGCAGTGGTACCAACCTAAGACAGGAGGCTGACGCCTAGAGGTCAGTTCATCCGATGACGGGTAAGGACCATATGTTGAATTGGACTGCCTAACAGACACGGTCCCTAAGCCACATGCTTGTTGTTTAAACAGAGAGGGGGAGATGTTGAGAGCCACAGCCAAAGGGGCCCCAGCAAACTTCCAGCTGCCAGCAAACTTCCAGCTGCCGGCTGATGATTGGCTCACAGCGGCCCCAGCAACATCTAGCTGATTGGCTCCTCGGCCCCAGCAACATCTAGCTGATTGGCTCCTCTGCGGTGATGCTCATTGGACTGTTTCCCTGCCCTTTCAGACCACGGAGCTGCTCATTGGGGGACTTTTTTTGGCTCCGCCCACGTGACCCAGCCAATCGGCCTCAAGAGCAGGAGGATTGTGGGAGGTGGAGAGAGGCTTGTGTGAGAGAGAGAGGCTTGTGGAAAGCCGGTGGTGGCAGTTGAGGCTCTGAGGATTTTTCCTGAGAGGCTGTTTTGTTTGGCGTGTGTGGTTCTAAAAATAAAGTTAGTTTCTTTTGACAAGTGGCTCCTGATTGTGCCCAGCCAGACTGCGGCAAAAGAAGCTGGAATCTTGGTACCAGGAAGCACAGAGAGAGACTCCACTGCAAGATACAAGACGTCAAACCCAGGGGCACGCCCCCAGGGACCCACCTCCTCCAGCCACACCCCACTGGCCTGCAGTCACCACCCAGGTAATCCATATCAAAGGATTAATACACTGATTGGGTTTAAGCTCTCATAACCCAGTCATTTCACCTCTAAATCTTCTTGCGTTGTCTCACACGTGAGCTTTTAAGGGACACCTCACATCTAAACCGTAACACCTGGGTTTCTGGAATGGTCTCCAGACTGGGCTCCTTACTGCTGCTTTTGCCTCACTGTAGATGGTCTGTGAATTATGATGATCCGACTTGAATAGTGAGAAAATGACACATATCCAGCAGAATTTTGATCAACTAAATCAAAACTTAGTAACTTCACTTACCATTCATGGGTGGTGACAGCGGAAGCCCTGCAAGGACAAGGAGAAGCAACCCACACTCTGCAATGTAATGTGCAAAAAATATTCTGAGTTTATTAGGGGTCAGACCTTTATCTTGTTCACCTTGGTACTGTCACTATCTGGGAAAAGGGCCGAGCACAGTAGCAAATGTTACTCAACGTTTCACTAGTTAATAGTAATAACTATGATATGTCTCATCAATCTAATGGATAATGTAGATGCACGTCTATGGTTTTTCTAATTTTTTTTTTGTACCAGGAATTGAACCCAGGGGCACTTAACTACTGAGCCACATCCCCAGCCTGCCGCAGTCTGGCTGGGCACAAATCACGAGCCACTGAAACAGGAACAAACTTTATTTCTGAACTCCACCAGCACGCTCCACACACGCTCCCGGGAACTCCTCCCGAACGCCCCGCGGCTCCTCCAGGAACCAGCAGCTGGAAATATCCTCCGGAAATCCCTCCTCCTGCACTTCCCCAACCAATGGGAACTCTCCAGGAATCCCCGGGAATCCCCACGAGAACTCCAAAGTAGCGTGAGAACTGCAAAGTAGCCACCGAGGCAGATAGTAATGCCTCACCTGTCAATCAATACTATTGGCAAAATGCCAGGGGCCATTCCGACTCAGCTGTGGCTCTCAGCACCAGCCCTTTTTTATATTTTATTTAGAAACAGGGTCTTGCTGAGTTGCTTATGGCCTTGCTAAATTGCTGAGGCTGTGTTTGAACTCACAATCCTCCTGCCTCAGCCTCCCAGGCTGCTGGGATCACGGGCATATCCCACCATGCCTGGCTTGGATGAATCTTTCATTAGGGGAAATCCATTCTTTCCTAAGACCTTCCCACTCCATCCATGAATTATCCAAGTATCCAAGTTTCCATCATTCTAGAGAATAGGAAACTCCCATCATTACTTCAGGTAGTTCTGTTGCTCTGGTCAGCACCAGCTGATGATCACTGGTCCCTGTGCTCTAACGGACCATCTCAGGGACCTGGTGATGCCCTTGTTCATCTAGCTTATGGCCAGTCCTGCCTGCTGTCTTTCATGTGGAATCTGAGGCTTGTCAGTCAATCAAATAGAGAAACTGTTAAAGAAAAAGGAGTTTTATTTGAGGGTCTTAGGAATTGCCATTTAGGGGACAGGGACTCAGAGAGCTCTGAATCATGTTCCAAGGAAGGAAGGAAGTTCATCTGGGCTATTGAATATTGAGAAGAAACAGGGGCTAGAGACCCACGGAAGATAAAGGAAAGAATGTATGAACAGACAGACTCATCCGCAAAGCAGGAGCCCAGGAACCTCTTAATATGCACCTGGTGCTTTTGGGTGTTACCAGGGGCCTGAATCTGGATGTCCCAAAAGACCAGATTTGGCCACCAGCCACCTAGAGAGTCCACTCACAGACATGAGTGGTGGTGAAGCAAGAAAGGAATTCATTCAGTGTAGCCAAGCTGGGGAGAAACAGAGGGACCAGCGTTCTAAGCCCTGTGCTGAGGAGAGCCTCAGGGTTACAGAGGAGAAGGACAGAAGCCGGAGCAAGGAGGGGACAGTCAAGCAGTCTTGCTCCACTGTGGTCTGGCTGATGATGGCCTCATGCCTAGATCCAGGAGGTCCTGCCTGAGATGGAGAGATGATTGCTCTCACCTGGGGGCCACAGTGGTTCCAATCACCGAGTGATCTGCCTGCAAGCCTTGGTGTCCTGGAATCTTGAAAATATCTCCCTTACTTTATCATGGTGTCCTCAGTCTTGCAGGGGGAGGAAAGAGGGTGGTAAATTCAGGGCTAATCAGCCTTGTATTACCAGCGCTTAGACAGACACTCAATATGTCTATGTGCAGAGTCGAGCAGGAATCTGGTTAAAGGTGCCAGGTGGAATATGAAGGCAGAGATGCCAAGCTCTCTTAGTTACCCACTGGCCATCTGCAGGCCCAAGGGAAGAGTCAGTGCTTTACTAAAGCAGTCTTCAGGTCCCTGCATCATAAGTGTAACTGGGAGCGTGGATGTCAGGTGGATTCTTCTTCTTCTTCTTCTTCTTTTTTTTTTTTTTTTTGAGAGAGAGAGAGAACTTTTTAATATTTTCAGTGGACACAACATCTTTATTTTATTTTTTTTGTGGTGCTGAGGATCGAACCCATTGCCCCGCGCATGCCAGGTGAGCGCGCTACCACTTGAGCCACATCCCCAGCCCTGTCAGGTGGGTTCTTTATCTTGAGTTCCAAGAATGAAATCCACAGGTACAGGTGAGAGCAAAGTGAAAATATTTATTAGAATAATAAAAAGAAAGCAGAGCTCCTGAAGAGGGAGGGTTTTTTTTAATGGGCTTGATTTGTCCCTGCAGGTGATTATAGTGGAATGACATGTAAACATAGGATTCAGAAAGGGGGCCAATCAACTCTCTTTGTTCTGTCTACTTCAACAAATCCAGAGGAAAGTGACTTATATGGCTCTATTAGCACAAGGGGTGGGGGTAGTGAGAGTCTGTTGGCATAAGAGAAAATGCCCTTTACGGTTGGTCCAGTCTAGGGCCTGCTCAAGAACCGTTTTGTGGCTGGGACCAGCTGGGGTCAGAAACTTGATTTCCCATCCTCTCTTTCTCCTTGCCTTCTCCGAGACCCTTCTCCTGGCTGCTTGTGGGTGTCTGTCTCATGGGTACAATGGAGTTGTCTATTTGGGTCTCCAGATGCCTGCAGCCCAAGGGTGGAGGGGAGCAAGGCTCACACCCAGGCCACAGCAGAGGGTGCCTCAGTCCTCCGACTCCACTTTGAGAAGCTCTTTCAATGTCACTTTCATCATAATTCCCTTTTACTTTCATGTTAGAGGTCCTTAAGTTCTCCCTCACAGGCCAAATTACCGTTTTCCAGAGTACAAAACCTTGTGGCCTCGGTCTTTGGGTTTGCTTACGGTTAACACATCCTGTTAGGACTATTCTAAGTCAGAAGAGCAATTCTAGTGACATCAAACCTCACCAAACTCTACTTCGATGACTGACCTCCTACCTCTATTGAAGTTCTATTTACTATTTGGGTTTACTCCCATTTCTTGTTTTCTCCTGTTGGTGAATTTGCATTCAATTCTCTCAGTTGCTGTGGGTTTTGCATGAGTGAGTACATACAGCATTCAAATCCCTTGGTGACATGGGTTCCAGGAAATGTGCTGCTGTTTTCTTGTGCAGTCTTGGAGTCCACATCAGGACAAATAGTCTTGAGATAGCAGCTTACTGTACACACCAGGAAGTTGTGGCCATCTCATGGGGAACTCATAAAGCCTTGATGACAGATTCCTTTAGAGTTGCTCTCTGGCCCTAATTTGCTCAAGACATCACTCAGATTTGCATATCGATGTTTTTCTTAAGTCAGTGAGGGAACCAGAAAGACATTACCACTGGCTCAGAGAATTCAGAATACATAATATAGACACCATCAAGAAAGTTTAAATTAATTTGCTTAATAAAAGCAAAAGTAGCTTCTTCACACAGAGGAAGGGAAATACACTACGTTCTAAAAACAGAATTCATTTGCATGTCTGTGGACAAGAATAATTTGCATTTCTGTCAGTTATCTGCAATTTACAGAGTACAAAATAGGTCAAAGACAGGGATTCCTATAGAATCAGAAAACCTGGAAGGGTGTGTGAGATATCAGATATATATTGAAGATACCCAGTACTATTTGGTCCACTTTAAAGTCTCACAAGTTTCCCTTACAAAATAAAGTTTATCAAAGTTAATTGATACCTTTCTCCCTTTCTGCCGGCAAGTATTCTATCACTGAGCTATGCCCGGAATCCTACTAACTTTTCATTTATATGTTCCCCTCTCCAAACTGCCTCCCCCCATCTCCTGGTTGATTGTCTTCTATTAAGGAAAGCAGTTATTAAAAGCACTGCCAAGAGCAAGAAATTTACTAGAGTGCAACATGACAACAGTCCTTCTTCATTTGTTACCTGGAATTCCTCTGAAGTGGAATTCCCCTTTCTCCACAGAAGAGTCTTAACTGAGCTTCTCCAGAAATCTTCACCATGGCTGATTTTAGGACTAACAGCAAAAGAGTTTCTGCAAAAGAGTTCAATGTAGATAAACTTCCTATTTTCACGTCACCCTATCTTACTTGGCCACTGGCTGGGAAGATACCAGCACTCCAGGAGCTGGACACCCCCTTACTAGTTTCTCACAAACTATACAGTACAGTAGTTTGTAGAAATGTGCAAACAAGGCCTCTGGCCTTGAGCTGGGCTTCACAGAGATGTCTACATTTTTAAGAGAAGTTACCAACTGGGCTCCATGGTAACAGCTGCAGGGGAAGGAAAGAAAGGGGAGAAGAAGCTCTCCCCTTCTCAGGTGCTGTCCTTGAAAGGTTAACTTGCCCAGAACAGTGAAAGAAAAAGCTGCTTTTATGTGAACTTCTACAGACTGTGAACTTCTGAGCCCCTCCCCTTACATGCAGGGTATAAAACTCTGAAACTACCTGAACTTGGGGTTCAAGGGATTGATTGATTACAGCAAAAACTGTGCCCTCTGAACCTGGCTGCAGCCAAATAAAACTGTTTCCTATTACCTTTGGTGCCCTGCCCCGTCTGTCCCTACAACACTTCTATAAAGAGAAAAATTTCCTTGCCATTTAATTATCCTTAAAATAACAAGTTATTTCCTTAACATGCTCCAAAAATGACAAATAAGATCTTCTTGTTGTTGTTCCATTGTGAGCTCATGAGTTCATATTTATCTGATATACTTCAATCACTTGAAGTTGTTGCTCATAGCGATGCCCAAAGTGTCTGTCCTCTGTTCAGTGGGGGTCTCTTCCAGCTGGCTCCTGAGAGGGACCATTCATTTCACAGATGAGGGGCTGAAGCTCAGAGTATAGGAGTTACTAACAAAGCGGATCAGCTGGGAGGACACAAGGTCAGGCTTCAAACCCAGGTGTGTCCAGCAGCGTGCAGTCATGTCACAGTAGCCACATATTATTATTTGAACAATGAGAATTGTATAAAAAGAAGTATCATTTAAGTCTAAAGTTCTGCAGGGTATCTGAAAGGAAAAGGTTTTAAACTACGAGGAGTTTAAACTGCAGGAAGAAGCTGTCACCCGAAGGCTAAGGGAACAAAGGGAAGAGCTTGGAATTGTTAAAATTTAGAGTCACACAAGGGGCCTGTGTGGAGCAGAAGCTCAGAGGCCTGAGAAGGCGCTGCTCAGTTGGTGCTGGGGAGCTTGGGCCTGGGGGGTCTTGCTGCCTGAGATGAGGCAGGATCAAACTTCCTCGGGAAGTGTTGAGAAAACCTGCTGCTACGGGAGGGAAACGAGGCTGTTAGGGTGACGTGCTCTGGGAACATCATGGTGCCCGGAACCTCACTGCAAGGGCACTAGAAGCCCACCGGAAGTTCATTGGAAGCTCAGCAGAAGTTTGTGGGAACGCCTTTGGAAATGCACAGGAAGGAGCTATTCTCTTCTTCCTCTGCAGTCCCAAACCTGCCCTAGCGCCCCCTGTAGGCAGAGCCGGCTTGCAGCGCTGACGTGAGGTTTGCAGGTGGGCCTGAGAGATCTGCCGCCCAGTGTAGACCCTGGCTTTGGAGATGAGCAGCAAGAACTGGCTCATCGGGGCAGCCGGCCTCTCAGTCAAGGGTGGAGGCCTTGTGAAGCAGCAAGTGCATGATGCATGGCGGTGCAGCAGTCTTGGGGACTAGCCCAGAGCCCACATTCCCTGGGCTTTCTCTGCACCTGTCCCTGAAGTGGCTGGGGGAGGGGGGGCGAGTTTTGGAGCAGGAAGAAGGAATACCTTGCAAAACATTGGCTATTTCAGAGTTGACACTTCCTGGTATGGAGGCCCAGCCCTGGATGCGTTTGTTCCCTTAGTGACCAACAAGAATCCATGAGCTCCTGCTCCTTAAATAAGGTTGGCCAAAGGAGGACTATCACCTGCAGCGCCCACCCCGAGGGTGTGCCTCAGTGGCAGAGCACTTACCGAGCAGGTGTGAGGCCCTGGGTTCAGCACTAAAAATAGTAAAAGAGAGAGGTGGGCCAGTTCCCCTGGCGCCACGTTGGTCTCCCTCCAGTTTAGGTCACAGTAGCACTTCTCAACATAGGGGTCAAAAATCCAAAAACACCAAACAAAAACTGTGGGTAGGGGCTGGGGCTGGGGCTGGGGCTCAGTGTAGAGGGCCTGCCTGGCATGGGGGAGGCACTGGGTTCGATTCTCAGCACCACATAGAAATAAATAAATAAAATAATAAAAGTTCATCCACAAGTATAATATATAGAGAGTGGGTAGAGTTGGGCCAGAAGCCCACTGTTACTACTCATTGAAGAGCTAAGAAAATGCATAATCTGTGTTTAGAATGTGCTTAGAGTAATTCAACAGTAATTTAAAAATGATCTTTTAAAAAAAATTTTGTAGTTGTGGGTGGACAGAATGCATTTATATTATTTATTTTTATGTGGTGCTGAGGATGGAACCTAGTGCCTCATGCATGCTAAGCAAACACTCTACCACTGAGCTACAGCCCCAGCCCTTAAAATGATTTTTTTCTCCACTAAAATTGGCTTTCTTGAAGTATGATTTGCATGCAATACATGGTACCTATTTTGATTGTACATCTTGGTGCATCTTGACTCATTTCTATATCCCTGTGACCACATTACATGAAGGTGCAGAGCATTTTAGTTATCTCCAAATCTCCCTGGTGCCCCTTCTAGTCAATTTGCTAGCCCACTTCCCAGTTTCCAGGAAATTGTTGATTTGCCCTGTCTTTTCTATAGTTTCATATAAGAGGAACCATGCAGTATGTAGTCCTTGGTGCCTAGCTTCTTTCACTCCACCTTGTTCCCCATGAGATCCGGCAGGCTGTTGGGTATGTCAGTGATTCCTTGTTATTGCTCAGTAATATTCTGTCATGAGGGAGTGCCCTGATTCACACACCCACTCTCCATGGTGGGCATTTGGGTTGTTCCATTTTGGGGCTATTACGAATGAAGCTGCGTAAGGACCTCTGTGTGTGTTTTCTGTAGACACATACCCTGCTTGTTCCTGGGTAAACATGTTGAAGTGGAGTGGCTGGGACACAGGCAGGTGATATTCAGCCTGCCTGTGGCAGCCACCCCATTTTAATCCACACCCGCTGTGTCATCCTAAGCCACTCCCCCAACTCCGGGGTCACCTTGCAGCAGAGAGAGGGAGTGTCCCATAGACCTGAGCTGAGGGGGACTCCTAGGAGCATCGTCTGCCGAGGAACAGGGACTGGACAAGGGCCTGGGTCCCTCTGGAGGAGGCGCTACCTGGCCAGGCTGGACTCCCTGGGTGGAGCCTCACATCACATCCTCTGTATTCCTCCTGTGTCCCCAGAGCTGGGGAGGCTGAGTCCTGGCTTGCTCAGGACAGTCTTGTCCTGTGTGCTTCCCTTCAAGAGTGACCCCAAAGTGGGATGATGATGTAGTCATGGTGACATAGCCAACTTACAGTCCCCTTGAAGCTCACAGAGTTTTTGGTCTCAGCATCCTGTGTGGTTGCCATGGCCACCAGAAACAGGGCCTGCTCTGCCAGCTCCCCTTCCCTGCTGGTGACTGCAGGGTCAGGCCTTCAACTGGGCTCTAGAAAGGGACAAGATAGCCCTTTCTAGAGCCCAGCTGCTCTTGTAGGGAAGGACACGTTTGGGGACTTGCACCCTCTTGTCACAGTGTAACAAACTCCCAGTGCCTGGTAGGACGAGGCAGTTGGGCCATGAGGCTGTGGGGAGGAACGCCTTCTCGGGGTGACCATCTGCTGAGCCTCTACCTCTTGTACCACCGTCCACCCTGGAATGCCTCCGCTACCCCAGGGTGGGGTTTGTCCTCCCAGGGCAGAGGGAGGGGATGATGGGTGAGCAGTGGACTTGGCACTGCTGGAAGCTCTGCCCTTCCAAGGGGCAGGCACCCTGGACAGCTGCTTAGTTAAGCCTAGGAGAAAACTCTGATCCCCCTCTACTAGGGAAAAGAGGGGATGCTGTAGACACACTTGCTCCTTTCCTATGAGCTCCCTTTACCGAGGAGTCTGCTCTTGCTCTCCTGCCCCCTCTTCCCCCGACCTGGCCCTGCCCTCATGCCCTCTGCCTGCCCCCCAGGAAGGGCTGCATCCAGAGGGGCCTTGCCAGTCCTTCCAGGCCTCAGAGTCCCAAGTGAAGGTTTCTAGCCTTTCAGATTCTGTCTTGCCTAATAACGTCCCACACTGTTTTGCTAAAGCTGTCTTGTCTCTTCACTCCTTAGAATGTAACGGGTCTACTTCAGGCTTTGCACATAACCCCGCTGCTTTGCCACTGAGGCTCATTTTAAAACTGACATTGCCAGGCACCGGGCATCGTGGTGCAGGCCTGTAATCCCAGCAGCTCAGGAGGCTGAGGCAGGAGGATTGCAAGTTCAAGACCAGCCTCAGCAATATAGTGAGGCCCTGAGCAACTTAACAAGACCCTGTCTCAAAATAAAAAATATAAAGGGGTGGGGATGTAGCTCAGTGGTAAAGCACCCCTGGGTTTTAATCCCCTTTACCAAAAAATAAAGGACTTTTTTTTCTTCCTCTCCTCCCTCTCCCACTCCCTTATATGAGAGAAACAAGATTAACTTTCTTCCTATCTCGGGTTCAGTCACCTGACCTTCAGCTCATGGGCCACAGGTGTGAAGGAGTCCAGACTTCAGGGCTGGCACCAGCGGGTTCAAGAGAGGTCTCTCAAGATTACAAATTAATTTAACTTCCGGCAGGGCGAGGCTGGAATAGAGCCTCTGTATCTCCTCTGTAAAAGTCGCAGTGAGAATCCCAACCTCTGGGACAGGAGTTACCTGAGTTTCTCCTTTGCTAGCAGAGCAATAAAATTTCTTTTTCTGACACCCCCCCCCATTTTTTTTCAATGCTGGGGATTAAACCCAGGGCCTCACACACACTAGGCAATTGCTCTACCAATGAGTTAAACCCCAACCCTAAAATTTATTTTCCTCTTTTTTCAAAGCCTCATTATTGGATCGGCACTGGGGACAGGACCAAGATTTCGATATCAGTAATGGCCTCCTTCCAGAAGCCAGTGAGGAGAGGGTGGTAGACGAGAGGGGTGGAGACGGCTCTGTTCTTCTGTATTTCTGCTTAACATGTTATATCAGCTGGCAACCTCCCTTTCAGGAGCTGGGGACACCTGGGAGGTCTCCAAGACACCAATACCCCTGCCCCCCCACAAGGCTCTTCTCCAAATGATCAACAGACCAGGGCTTCTGCACTACAGGGCCCCATCAGGATGCCGGTCCAGGCTGTGTGTGCACCTCTGTGTGTTTGTGTGTCTCTGAGTGTGTGGGTTCCTCAGACCCCACCCACATTCCCCAGCAGAAGGCAGCACAAACACAGCTCAGCCTGCTTCAGGGGCTGCCCCCACGCCTTCCCCTTCTGCCAACAGTGGGTTCCAGGAAGGATCCTGAGAGCAAGAGTCTTGGAAGGATTTTCCTCGTCTGACCTTGACGCAGTACAAACAGGGCCCCCTTTGTCTTACGTTTCTCTCCCTCCATGGGTGGTGTTTGTGGAGGAATTAGAAGATTGGCAGCTCTGCTCCCTGCCCCCACCCTACTGCCACGGACCAGGAGGGTCCTCCTGGTGCAGGTGTCAGGGGTGTAGGTGTGATGGTTGGGTGCCATGGGTCAGCACTGCCTCCAGTGGCCCCAGCCCCCACTTTGCACAGGAGTGGGCACTGGGTACCTCTGAAGGACATGCCCGCTGGTTGCACTGTCTGTGCACCCTGGGTGGCCTCCTGCAGGCCCCAGGATGAGTGATATGTTCGGGAACAGGTCGAGGCGGAGCTGCCTGATTCACTGTTGTGCAAGAGGAGACAATTCATGGCTGACACCCAGATGCTCCTCCAGGGTTGAGCAAGAACACGGATAAGGAAGTGGTTACAGTTTATTCAGATGTTCTGGAAGGCCTACAGGACTTCTGTCCAGAGGCAGGGGCTGTCCCTCCATCCCCTCCCCCAGCATCGGGGATGTTTTGCCAGGAGGAGAAACAGGAGCAGAGGAGCCAAGCCTGGGATAGACTGTCTATCCCATGCTTGGCTCGACAGTCCCAGGCTCAGCCGGGACTACAGGGCTCAGGCTGCTTCAACCTCATCTCCGAACTTGAAGTGAGTTGGTGAGAAGGAATTCACAGGGACAAGTGGGCTCTGCCCATGGCACAGTGTGTGGATGGGCCTGAGTTGCCCCAGGCTCTGTGGGTGCTGAAATAGGTGGACCCTTGCAATGTATGCACTCTCAGGAGAGGACATCCCCCCAGCGGTGGGGCAGGGCTGACATCTGAACAAGAGGTGGCAGAAGGTCCATAGAATTTGAGTTTAAGTCCCATAACTCACCAGGTAAGTTACTTCAACTCTCTGAGCCTTGGCTTCCACATCTGTAAAAATTAGAAATTAATAGAGTGTTTGGATGATCAAATTACAAACACTTGTGCAAGCACCTTCCATAATGTCTGGTCCAAAATTGGTACATGGTGAGTGATAGGGTGTTCTTCCATCCATCCTTCTATCCTTCCATCCATCTACACATCCATCCATCCATCCATCCATCCACACACTCATCCATCCATCCATCCACCCATCCATTTATTTCTTCATTCCAGGAAAGTGATCCAAATCACAGGAGACTCCCCTCAAATACCCAAAACACTTGAGCAGAAATTGACTTCTGAATGGGGGGCAGTACTTGGGAAGCCCTCCCTTTCATCACAGAATTTCTCACTGTTGTCTAAACCTCCTCACCATCCCAGCCCTCTCAGTCCTTAGCCTTGTTGTAGAGACAGAGGAGGCAGGGCACCAAAGGTAACAGGAAACAGTTTTATTTGGCTGCAGCCAGGTTCAGAGGGCACAGCTTTTGCTGTAATCAATTAATCCCCTGAACCCCGAGTTTAGGGAGTTTCAGAGTTTTATACCCAGCATGTAAGGGGAGGGGCTCAGAAGTTCCCAGTCTGCAGAAGTTCCCAATCTGCAGAAGTTCACATAAAAGCAGCTTTTTTCTCTCACTGTTCTGGGCAAGTTAACCCTTCAAGGACAGCACCTGAGAAGGAGAGAGCTTCTTCTCCCCTCTTTCCTCCTCCTGCCAGCTGTCACCATGGAGCCCAGTTGATAACTTCTCTTATCTTAGGAATGTAGACATCTCTGTGAAGCCCAGCTCAAGGCCAGAGGCCTGGTTTGCACATTTCTACAAACTACTGTACTGGATAGTTTGTGAGAAACTAGTAAGGGGGTGTCCAGCTCCTGGAGTGCTGATTTCTTCCCGACCAGTGTCCAAGTAAGATAGGGCAACACGAAAATAGGAAGTTTATCTACATTGAACTCTTTTGCAGAGACTCTTGCTGACCGTCCTAAAATCAGCCATGGTGAAGATTTCTAGAGAAGCCCAGTTAAGCCCTTTCTGTGGAGAAAGTGGGTACCACTACAGACTCACACTTGACCCTCTGGAAACACCAAGGCCTGGGGTTTTTTTGCCCCCTCTTGTATCTTTCAAGTTGCTCTGGACAATTTTCTTTGTTGACTTTTCCCCTTTTCCTCAGAGCAATTCTCTCCCAAAGCCACTTTCGATGGCTGGAGGCACTAGTTACCCCTGAGACCCTCTCACATGTCTAAAATGCATTTTAAACACTAGGTGTAGATATATCAAGATGTCAACAGTGAGTATCTATGGGTAATGGGGCTTTTATTATATTAGGGATTGAACTCAGGGGTGCTCTACCCCTCATCTACACCCCCAGTCCTTTTTATTTTTATTTATTTATTTTTTTATTTTGAGACAGAGTCTTGGTATGTTGCTTAGGGCCTCACTAAGTTGCTGAGGCTGGTCTTGAGCTTTCAATTCTCCTGCCTCAGCCTCTCAAGTCTCTGGGATCACAGGTGTGAGCTATATATGACTTTTGTGATTTAAAAAATGATATTTCAAAATGACATTTCAAAGAAGTTTCTATTTCAATTTTAATTGCTTCTCCTGTTCCCTACCACAATTTCTTCTCTTATTTTGCCAGTTTTTATTTTTTTAAGAATGAATTTTAATATTTATTTTTAGTTTTTGGCCGACACAACATCATTGTATGTGGTGCTGAGGATCGAACCCGGGCTGCACGCATGCCAGGCGAGCGCGCTACCACTTGAGCCATATCCCCAGCCCTTTTGCCAGCTTTAAAAAAAAAATTTTTTTTTAGTTGTAGATGGACAAATACCTTTATTTTGTTCATGTATTCTTATGTGGTGCTAAGGATTGAACCCAGGGCCCCCCACATGCTAAGCAAGTGCTAAGCAAGTGCTCTACCACTGAGCCACAACCCCAGCCCCCATTTTGCCAGCTTTTGAAATGTTTTTAGCCCCACATTGAAGGAGCCTTATGCGATTGAGTTCAAGGTGGTAAGGTTAGTTCTAGCTTTGTCAAAAAATGAAGATCTCTCAGAGAAAACTCATCTTCTGCAGCACAATCTGTCTCTAGCCAGACCCTCTTTCCTGAGGTCAGTGGGTGAGCCCTGATAGAGGTAGGCAGAGCCTGGAAGTGAGACATTGCGTGGGAACATTGCATGTGCCTATCAGACCCCTCTTCACCTGATACGTCAAGATGGTGGCCAGAGGAAGCAGGAGCTTGCCATGAAAATGTCAAGTAGCTAGGCAAAGACTGGGGCGCATACTTCACAGAGGAAGGCATGGTAGACAGCACACAGGGAAAGAAGCCCACGTCGCTGGTTACCAGGGAGATGCCTAATACCAACTGTCAACCAGGAGCAGAGCAAGTGGAGCAGCCTCATGCTGCTGGAGGGGATGCCACATGCACAACCTCCTGGGACAGATGTTTGACAGTCTGTGACAAACTCACGCTCAGCATTCAGCCACCAGCTCCACTCCTGGATATTTGTCCAGAAGGAAGGAACCCTGTGTCTACTCAAAGGCTCACGTGCATCTGCATGTCATAAAAGCTTTATGACAAAAGCCTCCAGCAGCCCAAGTGTTCATCACCCGGCGAACAAATAAATAAAGTTGTATGTAAAAAAAAAATAAACTACTGCACTGCAAACAACATAGAAGAATCTCAAAAACCATGCAGAACAAAGGAAGCCAGACATAAGGGTGCGTTCCAGATGATCTCATTTATTTAAAACTTTAGAGAAGGCCAAACCAGATGGTGATGAACAGAAGCAGATGTGGTCTAGAATGAAGGTATGAGGGTGGGGGAGAATGAACATCAGGGAAAACTGTTTGGGGTGATGGGACTTTGTATATATAGGCGCATGCTGCAGTCCGGCTGCAGCAAAATAACCGGGGGGTGACGAATAACTTGTAAACGTTGATACAGCAGGAGTGGGAGCCCTTTATTGCAGGACAAGAGCAGTATTTATACATTCCACACAGCTTATCTAATTAACATAAACTAGATACATCAGTCAACCAATCAGGAATCTCCACACTTAATGGCTCGCTTTTGTTACTTCTCAAACCACTCCCTCTGGCATTTTGCCAGGCACCATCCAGACTTGTTTACAAACTTTAGCATTCCCCTGGCAAAATGCCAGGTGTTATTTTGACTTGTTTACAGACTCTAACAGGCGCATATGTATATGTGTGTGTGTGTGTGTGTGTGTATAGCTGGCCTTGAACTTGTGATCCTCCTGCCTCCCCTCCTGAGCCTCTGGTATCATAGATGTGCACCACCAGCCCTGGCTGACTTTCCAAATATTTTTTGGCGGG
>NW_026000185.1:6637075-6658067 GCF_001458135.2 Marmota marmota marmota | reverse complement strand
CTTTTTTTTGGGGGGGGGGGGGAGTACCAGGGATTGAACTCAGGGGTACTCAACCACTGAGCCACATCCCCAGCCCTGTTGCGTATTTTATTTAGAGACAGGGTCTCACTGAGTTAATTGCTTAGCACCTTGCTAATTTGCTGAGGCTGGCTTCAAACTCGTGATCCTCCTGCCTCAGGCTCTCGAGCCACTGGGATTACAGGTGTGCGCCACAGCGCCCAGCAGCAAATATGTTCTTATCGTGGTAAAATATACATAATATACATCCATAAAGTTGATCAGAACCCTAAAGAAGAAAACCAGGAGCAAACACAGCTGAATACTGAACTCTGTAGAGGGTAAGGCAAGCAGGCCCTGGAGTGGGACAGAGTCACAGGGAGAACACGGATGGCTACAACCAATAAAATCGAAAACCCCACTGTGCACAACATGAGATGCAGTACTGAGGTGACCACATGCCGAGTGCAGGGCTGGGGTGGGACTTGGAGAAGTGCAGGCCAGATGGGTAGGCACGTGCTCAGCCTCAGTCTCCCTGCCATCGAATTGCACTTCGAAATGGTGCAGACTGCGGATTTTATGTTATGTATGTTTTACCACAATAAGAAACACATATTTGCTAATCTCTCGCAGCACAGGAATTGACGCGGGAAATGCCAGAGAGACTGGGGACCAGGATCTGGAAAAGAAGGAGCTCAGATAAAATACCCATGACCCAGGCCTGCCATCCCATCTACTAGGGAGCCTGAGGCAGGAGGGTCACAGCTCATGGCCAGCCTGGGCAATTCAGGGAGACCTTGTCTCAAGAAAGAAATAAAAGGGGCTGGAGATTGCTGAGGGCAAGCCTCGCAGTGGGAGAGAACTTGCTTAACACAAAGAAGGCCCTGGGTTCCGTTCCCAGTGCTGGAAAAAGAAACAAACAAAACCCCTGCACACAGGGTTTCCTGCCTCTGGCTTGAGGAAGCCTGGAGGCTTTGGCCTGCTCTTCCCTGGACCTGCCATCCCTACCTCCCACGCCAGCCCCCTGCTCCTCACCCTGCCCCACTGCAGCCTGCTGAGGGCTTAGGGTTTAGCAGGCTGGTAGCTCCCCAAAGTGACTCACCCTCCCTTCCTGTCCTTCCCTAGCATCACAGCCTCCATCAGGAGTTTCACCCAGGCTTTGGGCAGGAGGGCAGGGCTGCCCACCATCAGGCAACCTCTCAGGGCTTAAGGATACCCTGGATAGAAAGTTCCTGGATTCCTGCAAGAATTCCTGCCAAGGATGGTGCTCTCACATGAGGAGGATGTGGCCAAGTGGCACCTGGGTATAAGCAGGCAGGCTGAGGGGCTCAGACCATGCAGTGCAGGTTAGAGAGGGAATGGGCCCCAGCATGACCCTGTTAGGCGAGGCCAGAGGGGCAGTGGGGGCATGAGTTGACGCATCTGGAGATTGAAGCAGGAAGCAGGGATGGGAGGGGTCCTCACAATATGGGGCTCTTCCAGGACTGGCTGCGGGCTTTGGGGATCCCAATGTGAAGGGGGGGGGCCTTTGATGGAACCTTGTGAATTTGGACATGGCAACACTGGAACTTTGAACATAGGACCCTACTTTAAACACAGGCCACTACGCAGCCGCACATACCCATGAAGCCAGCGCTGGAGTCTTCCGGTTAAGTCCTCAAAGCTTGTAGGGAACTGTTCCCTGAATGTTCCCGCCCACCTGCGTGGGCCTCAGGACCCCTAACTGCTGGCAGCTTCTCCCCAGAGTCTCGCTGAAGTCTCATCTCCTTCCGTGGTTCCTGACCAAGGAAGTCCTGTGTCTAGTGCTGCTGGAGCCCAGGCTGTTCCTGGGCCTGGCTCTCCTCTCTGGTCTTGCCTGCAACGCCCAGGGTGAGCCCTGTCCTGGCCAGTGGGCAGCCCTGGCCTCCCACCGTCTGGTCTCAGGCACAGGGCGGAATGGGAAGTGGGAGCCCAATGCTCTTCCTCTGTGCCACCTTCTGCTCGCCTTTCTCGGAGATGCAGGGCCCAAGCGGCGGCTCCTGCTTCCACATCAGGGGCTAAGAGCAGGGGGCGAACCAGGGCATCCGGGTCTTCGTGTGCACCCTGGGCCTCATCAAGGGGTGAGTAGGGCTCTGGCTACTGGGCCTCCCCGAAATACGCCCATGTTCTGGGCGGGAGTCATGCACGGGACTTTGAGACACCACCGGCTTCCCCCCAGGGCCTGACAGTGTGCCTCTGCGAGAAGGGGAAGGCTGAAAGGCCCAGGCGTGGGTGGAGGGGGCACACGTGCTCATGGGGGGGGGGCAGGCTTCCAGGTTCCAATCACTGGGCTCCGAAGGGCCTTTGCTCCCCGGGGTCTGGTGGCCTTAGGGCCACTTGGTCATGAGCACAGATTGAAAAGACTCATGGAAAACCGCAATTCTCTCCCGCCACTGGTCCTTTTCGATATCCAGAAAAGGACTCTTTCCACCAGTTTGAGCCTCCCAAAGTGTTCTGGGTATCTTGGGTTAGGGTTGCCACATTTAGTAAATGAAAGTGAGGTCTCCTCAGCTCAACTGAATTTCAGATAATCGATAAATTGTCATTATTATTAGTAGGTACTGGGGATTAAATCTAGGGGTGCTCTCCCGCTGAGCTACATCCTCAGGCGATTTATTTATTGGTTCTGGGGATTGAACCTAGTACCTTGAGCATGATAAGCAAGTGCTCTACCAACTGAACTACTTTCCCAGCTCTTTTATTTTAATTTTGAGACAGGATCTCACCAAGTTGCCCAGGCTGACCTGGAACTTGTGAGCCTCCTGCCTCAGCCCGGCAAATGGCTGGGATTATGGGCATATATGCCACTGTGCCTTTTGACAATCATTTTCTAGTATAAGTGTGTCCTGGGCAGCATTTGGGATATACTTGCCCCCATAAAAATTCAATGATTGCACAGAGCCTAGTAGTGCACACCTATACCCCCAGAAAAACTCGGGATGCTGACGGAGGAGGATGGCAAGTACAAGATCAGCCTGGGCAATTTAGCCAGACTGTCTCAAAAAGGCCTGCATTTTACCTGGCAGCTCTACTTGGAATAACCTTTCACCTCCCTGTTTATTTGAACACCATCAGGCAGAGCCTGGCCTGATTTGCTGGTCTCTGATCCTGAAAATAACCAGCCTAGCTTGGGTCAAGGTCCACCTCTGGTCTACTCTGTCTAAGGAGGAATCTCAAGGTGGCAACTGCGCCTGACTTTGGGTAGTTTGAGGAGGAGGCTCCCAGGAGGGGAAGTTGTGAGCTGGGCAGATCCTGCAAAAGATGCAACCCCAGGCTCAGGATGAGGCCGGCAGTAGGAGAGGTGCCCCACAGGTCGCAGTTGGTCCAAAGGACATGCAGGGATAGACTCAGAGGCGTGAGGGTTCCAGGACCGCAGGGGTCGCACAACCTCTTGGGACCAGATTCCCTGGGGACCTAGGGAAATGGGCGTATTCCAAGAGGCGGAGGCCGGAAGCAGCAGCCTGAGGGAGGACAGACTGACCCTTGCTAAGCAGAGCACCGCACCTGCCAGGGAGACGAAGCGTGCATTCAGACGGTGGGGAGGGCCCAGCCGGCAAGGGAAGAAACTGGCTGTCCTCGGGGGCTGGGCAGGCTGCAAGTCTAGCTGTGTGTGGGGGGTGCTAACTCGTTCTCTCACCAGCATCCAGACGCTGCTCGCAGCGAACTGGAGCCCGGGCCCCCCAACGCCCCGCTGCAGAGCGCTGGGACTCTTGCTGCCGGCAGGCGAGCACGTGACTGCCCTAGAGCGCAGCGCGCTCGTCTGCGTCCGACACCTGCGCTGGACCACCAGCAGGGGGCGCCAGGTCACCTTCGGGCGCCCTGGGGGCCGGAAGTTCCGCGCCCACCCTCCCGCTCCCGGCCAGCAGGTCCTGTCCGCCAAAGACCAGTGCTGGTTCCTCTGTCTCTCGGGAGCCTGTCTCCCAGAGAAGCCGTCCACCCAGGGGCCCACCGCGGTCCCAGAGGAGCCGACCTCCAGCGTGGACCAGGGCTGCGGAGCAGGTTCTACACCCCACCTGGCGCCGCCGCCTGGTGCCCCTGTGCGCTCACCTGGTTGGGCTGGGAGATCTGAGGACCCCGGGCTGGAGGCATCGAGGCCAGGGCGACCCTGAATCCCCGTGTTGAATAGTTTCTGCACCTACCTGAGCCCGTGTGGCCCTCGTCACCACAGAGTTTTGGCCCTACACCGGCGCACGGCTTCTAGGTCTGCTCAGTCGGACCCGAGTTCCCCGAGAACGCACGCAGCACCCCAGCCAGAGCTTGTTTCAATGCAGGGTCTGGCACGCAGGGCTCTCTGAGTGTTAGCTGTGGGCACCATGAAGGAATTCCCTTGAAAGTCCCCGAAAGGATTGCTGGTGCTGGCTTGCGCTCTGCAACCACTCCTTGAGAGGGCGCCATCGCTTTCCTTGCTGTCACCCTCCTTGAGCTCCCGGCCACCTCGACCTCTCCACCTCTCCACCTCTTCATCTTCCCTCACAAGGCGGAGCTGTCACTCATCAGCCCCATTCCTGACCATCCTTGTTGCCATACCAGGAAGCACTAGAAAACAAGGGCTCCCCTCCCCCGCTGCTGTCCGCCCAAGAAAGGACAGAGTCTGGTTGATGCTGAAAACCAATTCCCCTTTTAGAAGCCGGTTGCAGGAAATAAATTAAGTGACAGAACTGGCTGCCCAGGATGGTGGAACCACAGGGAAGGTGAGGTGGGAGGTCCCCAGCTGACCCCAGTAGCTTCTCTTTCCCCACGAAGGGAAAAAAAAAAAAAAAAGGCACGGATCTCCCTTGCAAGGCAACTGCATCTGCACTTGCCAGAATATTGTCTTAAATGTGTTTCATAAATACCTGCGCTCAGTGGCAAGGCTGGTGACAACCATAATTTCCAAACACTGATGGCTGTGAATTTTGAGGTGCCTGTGATAACTGTAACTGGCGTGGCAAATTCACAGGTGTCATGTCACATCAGGTTCATACAGAGGGGAACACAAACTATCCAATGGAGAGCAATACAAATAAAGACACCCCCACTCTACCCCATTCCTGGGTTCCCTGAGGTTACCGGGCTCTCGACAAGCATTTTCAATTAAATAAAAATGAAAGTAGAGAACAGTATCAGAGTGGATCTTATGCAGAACACTTAGGATTTTGTGAAATCCCAGGGTTCAGGGTCCAGACTCTGCAGCTGGGCCCTAACTCTGCCACTCTGTGCCATGTGAGCCAGGTCAAGTTACTCTGTGCCCCATGCCTCAGTTTCCCCATTTTGCACCCAGAGAGATGGACATCTTGTCCGTGAGTTGCTTTGAGCAGGGCATGCAGCAGAGCCCTGACCTCAGCTTTCTCTGGCTCTTCTTGCCTTTAGCTGAGTTTATTTCTGAGCCTGAGGTGCTCTCCTCACTTTGTCCACTGGTCGATTCTCCCTCATCCTTTAAGATTTCCTAGATCCTGCCTCCTCCAGGAAGAGATCCTTGAAGCAATGCCACCACCTCACTGCCAGGGTCCTGCCCTAGCGGGGTCCAGGGAGTCCTGAAGGATGAGTGGCGTCGGTGAAAAGATGAGACAGGAGTTGTTCTGCTGGAGCAATCTCCAGAGAGAGAGCTCTAATGCAGCTTTCTCTGGGTCATCTTTTATTGCATTTTTTCTCATCATTATAGATTCAGAATACATCACTGATTATACAATTTAAAACTTTTGCCAAGACATGACATTTCCTTAACCATAATTAGGGGTACAAAAAATGTAACATTAATTTACCTTTTTCCAGGATATGACCTTTAGTTATTTAATTATTAAAAGTACAGAATCATTAATAAAATGCATCACTAATTTACATTTTTCAGATTTTCCCAGGATTTACTATTTTCCCCAAGATATGCGATTTTCTTATTAACTAATGCCAAACTACGTAACCAGACTCTAAGTCTCCTAACCAATCATTAACCTTTAAGTTTAAAGTACACCTTTACTTTATTTCTAATCTAAAATTCCCATCTAAAAAAGTCCCCTTAAATCTTATACTTAAAATATAAATCATTCTTAAAACATATCAGAAACTCATACAACTAAAAACTTAAGAATTTCTAAATCCAAAAATCTAAATAGGATAATATTTCTAACATTATTCTAAAAATACATCTTATAAAGCTACTTTAATTAATTCCTAAATTTATTCTCATAAAACTGGTTGAGCTGCTTTCTCAAAGAGTTTCTTTGTTTCTCAGTCAAGGTGCACTAGTTCTCATATCTTTATAATCTTTCTCAATAGAAAGTAAGTTCTAAACATCAGTCCACTTTCCACCAATATTAACTATGCTCATCATAAATTCCTATGTAAAGTAAAAAAGGGTTTATAAAAAGAGAAGAATATATCTTTATATGTTTTAACTTTCCTAAGTGTATAATATAACTTTCCTCAATCAAGAATGAGGCTACCTATGGTGGGCTTTGTAAAATAAGCATAATAATTAGGTTTTCTAAGAGGCCGGAAATATGAGCTTGGGTTCTATTTGATGTAATCAATGTGGTGCCTAAAATTCTCATGACCTTTCAGAAAATGATTGTTGTCCATTATCAGATTTGTCCTCAATGTACTGATATGCTGAGGGGTAGTAGAACAGCCTTCAAGGCATGAACTACCTGTTATGTTCTAGCCATCTGAAATTTAATTTGTTTGGCATTTAACATACTCATGCCTCCTGTCAGAAACATAAGCATGAAAATGAAAAGTCCCAATTATATAAAAAAGGGTCTCATGGTTTTGGTTTCCCACCAACCAGCGTGGCCTTGCCAGCATTCATCCTCACTGTGACCCTGTCAAGACAGTGGGAGAGCGGCTTTGCCAGCACTTATTCTCACTGTGACCCTGTCAAGACAGTGAGTGGGGGATCGCCTTCACCACCTCACCTTTGGGCAGTTGCCTATGCCTAACCACCTGCCAGCGTCCCCATCAGTGCAGATGCCCCAACACAGTGCCACCATCTGCCTATGCATCTGTCCCATTGGAGCAGCCAGTTCCTCAGCTGGATGTTACTAGTCCTTCTCAGTTTCTTTCTTCTCTCCCAGGGGGAGCTGGTGTGGACCAGAGCTGGCAAAAGCTTGCTTTACGAACACATGAATGAACAAATGGCATCCCTGCCCCTGCTCACTCAGAGAAGCCTGCCACTGGCCCTGGTCAGTGGAGGTAAGCTGGATGGGCTCACCCCTCATCTCCACTCACTGGGCTCCAGCCCTGGGGACTTTGGTTCCTCAAACCCAAAGACCAAGCCTGGATGTATTCTGTTATTGCAGAAGTTTATTGATTGGTAAATTTACTTTTCAGGTCCATACTGACTCTGTGCATCCGCAGGGATCCAATCAGGGTAGCCGGATCCTTGTGTATCTAACATTGTTGGTGCCTGACCCCACTTAAGGGAAATGCCCCTGATGCCAAAGACACCACGTACACCACAGATGCCCTTGAGCACCTCGCCTTCTTCTTTGGGGAAGCCCGAGAACTCCTGGCCAACTCTCTTCCCAAACGAGGCACAACGTGGCCGGCTGGTGCACACAATCAGTTGCTTGAGGTTGAGTAAGAATGTGCCGTGGATCTCTGTGATGTATTCGTTCGGGCCCAGAATCAGTTCCTGAGACCTCCCACCTGGAATGCCTTGGACAGCATCCCAGAAGTCTCCAAGCTGCAACTGGATGCTGGGAGACAGACCAAGCCCTAAGCACCCAGTACTGCCTGGTCCTCTGGGCCCTGCCCCCTCCTGCACTCTGCTTCCTGAGACCCTGGGCCCCAGCAGTCGTGGGGCTTGTGATCTTGAATCCATTACCCAGCCTCCCCAGGGCTCCGTTTCCTCCTGTATAAGGAGGGAATGACTGCTGGGCAGGGTCCCTGAGGTCATCCTGAAGAGAATTCAGGCAGGGTCCAGTCATGATGACCCATGACCCTCAGGAGGAGCTGGCTGCTGTCATGTGCCAAGCCTGACCTTCCTGAGTCACTTAGGAGTCTGAGTCACAGGCCTGAGGAGCTGTCCCCTCCAGGTGCACCAGTCCACCTACCCTGCCTGGCTGGGCTTATCTGAGTCCCTTTGCTCAATTGGTATTTCTTAGGGCTTCCCTATCATGCCCTACCCACACTCTGTCTGCTTTGCTTTTGGTGACTGTGCCCCATTCTCTCTCCCACATCCCCAGTAACCTCTAAGTGCAGAGCAAAGATCCACCCCAGACCTCAAGCAGGGGCATCCAGTATTAGGGTTTTCTGCCTTTAATACTTCTGGCCACTCATGTTCATTCAGTGGTCCACTCTGACCCCCACCTCCTTTTCTCTAGCATGATACACCTCCCCTTGGTTGTTCCAAGGGAACTGAGGTGCCATCTTTGGTTGAGTTGTTTGGGTTGAAAGGAGAAAGTAAGGAGAAGCATGGTCAACCCTCTCTGAGCAACTCAGAAGGTGACAGTGGAACTTACAAGTGGAGTCAAGAAGTAAGGTAATGAGCAGGAGAGGAGGTGGCTGGGGGAAGGGGACAGGTGGCTCTGTGACTCCAGGAATCATCTGGCTTAAAGAGCTGTTGGGAGCCAGGTGAGGATTTGGGGAAAGAGGCTGTAAGGGGTCCTTCTACCATGTTTCTGAGTCCGGGACAGTTGGGTCACCAAGGCAAGGCCCCACCACCCAGGCCCCACTCACTTTAAAATGATGCCAAGGCCATTTGTAGACACCCGAATTCCCTTGACGGCTTCTCCATTGTACTCAGAGGAACAGAAAAACGTGCCCTTCCTGGACCCGTACATCTCTGTGTGGATAAGGACCATGGTGGGAGAAACACCAAGTCAAGGGGAAGCCTCCTCTACCCCAAGAAGCAGACCCCACCCCGCAACAAAGAGCGTGGTCTGGGGAACAGACCAGGACAGAACTGGGAGAGTCCCTGGGTCTCCTGGGTAGAGGGAGGTGAGATGGCCACCAGGGACATGGGCTGGAGGGGGCAGACCCACCAGATATATAGTCAGCCCAGCAGGCCGGGCTCCCTAGGAGGGCGAGGATCAGCAACAGCAGCATGGCTTCTAGTTGGTGCTCAGGGCTCTGGGGAGGAAAGCAGAGTCACCTGATTCCTAGTGCAGGGCCTGCCCAACCTCCTGGCCCATTCAGGGAGCAGAGCACCTTACCTGGCTGGTAAGTCTCCTGGAGCCTGGGTGTCCTTCCTCTGCCCCTTATATGCTCCTAGTTCCTGTGGGCCCCCGTCCAGAAGGAAGGAGCCAGGGGCCACCAGGGGGTTGGGAAGGAAGGAGCTGGGCAGTGGGGGCTCTTCCTGGGTGAATCCCCAGAGGCTTGTGGGGGAGGCTCCCGGATATGCTGTGTTTGCTGCTTTGGCCCAGCAGCCTACACAAACAGGCTGGGACAGTGAATGGCACTTTACTGTTACTTCTGTGTTCTCTCATCAGCACTTGGATTGACCTGGATTTCAAGGTTGGGAGAGGCTTCTTGGAGTCCTTCCCTGGGCTGGACAGGCAGGTTTAGACCCTAGGGGGCTGGGGGCTTGGGGGTAGCAGGGTGGGTGTCCTCAGAAGCTCTCTGGGGTGCAGACCCCTGCCTGTGTAGAGCAGGTCCAGGGCCTCTTTCAGCCTGGGCAGCACCCCGGCTCTGGCGGGCTTTCCAGAGTCCAAGCCAAGCTTCTCCTGGCTAGAGAGCCAGAGTGGACAATCTAGCTCAACACTTGACCCTGTCTTGTCCCTCGGAAGGAAACTGTGGCTTCTCCGCTGTCTTAGGTCTAGGTGTAGTTGCGGGGTGGACTGGCGTTGAGGGAGAGAAGGACACCAAAGTTGGGGCTGGTGCCCTGTGGGAGGCAGAGGATCGGGAGAGGGTGGTTCTCCTGGCCAGTCCTTCTGTGAGCACCCGGGGGGTCTGCCCTTATTTGGGTGGTGCTGGTGTTTCTCCCAGGCTGGGCTCTGGGCAGCTTCTAGGTGCAGCAGACCACACCCCTTTGCCAACTTTCCCCATTTAGTGCCCTCAGCGCCCTCCAGGAGGAAGACTGGTACCTGGCGCACACAGGTCCCTGTTTGAGTTACACCGTTCTGAGTCTAGCCTCCATGAAGCAGGAGACTTTCTGCCTCCAAGATCTTGAAGGCCTAGCGCCTCCCCGCTGGAGAGGAACCCGGGTCTGGGAAGAGGTGAAGACAAGGGTGGCGGTGTGACTGGCTGAAGGCAAGGCTGTCCCCAGGGTTCCCACCTTTGGGTCAGACCCCGGGTGGTGATGGTCAACACAGGACACTGGAACTGGCTCAGGTGTGAATCCCAACTCCCTGCTCACCAGGGATGCGATCGTTTCATCTGTTACATGTGGATTGTTATCTACATAGAATCTACTCTTGGGGTTGCTGTGAGGATCCAGGTTCTCCACATAAGGGCCGGAATGCCAAGCCTACACCGTGTAGGCAGGCGACAGCCTGATTCCCTGGAAGGTGCAACAGGTTACAAACAGACCCGAGTGGCCAGCAATGACAGAGTACAGGCAGTGGTATCCACCACACTGAACCCTGCAAAGGTGTGGGAGGAGGGCCATGTCCCCACCCCGGAGTCTTTCACCCAAGGCAACCCTGCTCGTGTGGGGGGGTGTGTCTAGATACCTCTGTGTGCTTGTAAAAGAAAGAGTGGGGAGGGAGTGGCCTGGAATGTGCACAGACTCCTGAGAATGGGGACCCTGCTCTTATGGAATAGCAGCAGGGGAGGGGCTGCAGGACAGGCTCAGGGTTCCCCAGGACTTCTAGGACTCACCTGGGCCAGGTACTACCTATGCCAGAGGTGAGCAAACTATGGCTGTCAGGCCAAAGCAGCCCACCACCTGTTTTTGAGCTAAGAATGCTTTTCACATGTTAAAACCATGAGAAAAAATTCAAAAGAGAGGGCTGGGGTTGTGGCTCAGTGGTAGAGCGCTTGCCTCGCATGTGTGGGGCACTGCGTTGGATTCTCAGCTCCACATATAAATAAATGAATAAAATAGAGGTTCATTAACATCTAAAAATTTTTTAAAAAATTCAAAACAGCAATGCTTTGTGGCACATAAACATGTTGTGCAAGCCCGCGCCACTGTCCACAGAGGAAGCATCAGGGCAGGAAGCTGCACCCTGTCCCTCGCCGGCCGCCCAGGTAGCTCACAGGGCTTGTGGCAGGGACCCTCGGCCCACAAAGCCCAGGACTGCACTATCTGGCCCTTCACACACTGTCTGCCCACCCCTAATGGACACCCATGCCGCACCCTGGAACAAGCACAGCCGTCACAGTGGGACCAAATAGGTGAGGTAAAGGTGACGGTGCCTCTGGAGCCCTTGGTTCTGGCCCCTGCACTGTCTGCCTGGGGGTGCCTGGTGGGATTCAGGTCCCCTCTGATCCCAATCCTACCTGTCCTCCCGGTGACCCTCTGGCGTGCAGATGCAGGATAGGCTGGGTCCGGGAGGGTAGTGGCCCCCTGCCAAGGCTGGGGGGGCCTTCGGTAGGTGGAGGAGCCAGAACCCTTGGCGGTGGCAGAGCTCTTGGAGACAGGGGCCTGGAAACCACACAGAGGCGGCTTGTGTTCTGTCCCAGCCCAGCCTGAAGGCATTTTTGCAGGTTTGCTGCCTGTTCCAATGCCTTCTAGAAGGATTTGGCACCAGGAGAAGGTCTGTCTGGGCCAGGACTCCAGGAAGCACCACCCAGGGAAGCGCGGAATTGGAAGAGGCAGTTGGCAGCCTGGCCGGAGGGAGGACATGCCCAACGGCACCCACAAGGCACATTTACACAGAGTAGGCAGGTGTGGCAACAGACTCACGTGCACACCCACGCTGGGCAGTGCAGGAACACACGCGGTACACTTGCTGTTATACACAGGAGGAGGCACATGTGTCAGCTCTTTGTGTGCACAGGTGGGAGGTCACCATTCTGAATCAACCTCACCCTGAATCCTCCAGCCACCTAGGCCTGAGTGCTGGCCCTGAGCCTATTCTCACAGATGCTCAACACAGCCCTTTGTCCCTTGGGATCAGGGCTCCCCAAGAGGGGGATTTACTGAGCATTTATTCCATGTACTGGCTACGCCCCAGTTTGCACTCTGCCAGGAAAGGGAACAATGAAGCCTTCTCCTTCCAGAGAGGTGGACCCTGGGCTTGGGGGCCTTGTATGTCAGCAGTTGGATTAGATCACATAGGCCTGGTCTCCCTACCCTCCTGGAGTGGGGCTTGGGGGGACCCGTCTGAGCACAGCAGGTCAGAACTTCAGTCCAAGGGCCAGGCTCGTCCTCTACAGAAAGTCCCAGCCTCACTTGAAGGCGGGAGCCTGGGTCCCTAGCTCTGGTCCTGGGACAGACTGAACTTTCTGGGGTCAAGCTGGGAACTGGCTTCTCCATGCACCCTCAGCCCATCGCTTCTCAGCCTCTTCTCAGAAGAGGCTGCTGGGAAGGGGATGGGAACTCGTGGGCGAGGGCAGAGGCTGACCTTCATGTGTGGACTTCCCTTGAGTGGCTGCTGCTGGGGAATGAGGCCCCTACCCAGGAAGGCTTCGAGGAGTCGGGGAGTGGGAGGCGATTCCACCATGCGTCCCTGGGACCCTGCAACAGCACCACTCATGTTCACGTGGGCACCTCCCTACCTGCTGGGCATTTTATCTATCCTCCCCAGCAAAACTCAACACTAACTGGACCTCCAGACACACGTTTTGCCTAATCTTTGGTGAAACTAAAATCCCATTAGTACAGGTATTAAATTTCTTTAAAAAAATTAAAATACATTCAAATTTCAAATGGGGCTGCGGGGCTGCCAGCGCCCACGTGGAGTCCTAATGAGCTCAGGCAGCCTTACAAGAACACCTTAGACAGCCAGGCTCCAGGCAGTTGTTTTGGAGGCTGGACGTCTAAGGTGAAGGTTCCTTGGGTTGGGTTCTTGGTGATGGTCGCTTCCTGGCTGGTTGACAGCTGCCGTCTCCCTGTGTTCTTGTCTGGCCAAGAGGAGGGCGGCTGAGGAGTGTTCTGAGGTTAGGACCTCTTCTTATAAGAGTCCTAGCCTCAACCTGGGGCCTCTCCCTCATGACCTCACCAGCACCCGATCACCTCCAAAGGGCACCCCCTATGTCACATCAGAAGTTACAAATTGAGGAGACTCTAACATTCAACTCAGAGCTGGCCTCTGTACTTGGGAGTTGAGGTGCCCTAGCCAAGCAGCGGTGGGGGGGGCAGGGGCTAAAAAGAGGCAACCCCTTCCGCTGGGGGTGGGGTGCCAGGCTGTGGAACTGCCTTTCCTCTCTGACAAGTTCCCTTGGGCCACCGTTCACCTGTGCCCTGCTGGACAATCCATTGAGCTGTGGCCAGGCTCAGAAGGATTCTCCTTCTCCAGGCCCCACCCTTTCAGACATCTCAGCAGCATGTGGTGTCGGGCTCCTCCCAATACCACAGGGTCAGTTGGGTTTGTGATCCACCTTTTACTTCTGAGTTGTTCCCTCTGGCCAGTTTTCTCTCTAGTCCACTGCTCAATGCCATCCAGAAGTCCCCAGACCTGACAGGGCCCCTGGCTCATCTCCTCTCTCTGGAATCAGCCACGTGACTCCAATCACACCTCAGGAGCTGCCTTCTGATCTGTACCCAGCACTTCCTACCTGCTGCATCTTCCTCCTCTCCAAACAGGGACTCCCCTGCCTGCCCCATGCATGACACCCCAGAACTCAGAGGGACAAAGCACCTTCCCTGCTGCAATTGAGGGGGACTAGCCAACCCACCCACCTCAGCTCAACTGCCCTGCCGCAGTCTGGCTGGGCACAATTCAGGAGCCACTTGTCAAAAGAAACGAACTTTATTTTTAGAACCACACACTAAACCACACAGCTCCTCAGGAAAAACCTTCAGAGCCCAACTGCCACCACTGGCTTGCACAAGCCTCTCAACCTCCCCCCCTCCTCCTCCTGCTCTTGAGGCCGATTGGCTGGGTCACGTGGGCGGAGCCAAAAAAAGTCCCCCAATGAGCAGCTCCGTGGTCTGAAAGGGCGGGGAAACAGCCCAATGAGCATCACCGCAGAGGAGCCAATCAGTTGGCAGCTAGAAGTTGCTGGGGCCGCTGTGAGCCAATCATCAGATGGCAGCTGGAAGTTTGCTGGCAGCTGGAAGTTTGCTGGGGCCCCTTTCGGCTGTGGCTCTCAACACTGCCCACTAAGTGATGCAGACCCATAAGGCAGAAGGACAGCAAGGTAGTGGACCCCTGCCCAGAAGCCCTCTCCAACCTTCCTCCTAGGCTCACAGGTGACAGGAACATGTGCGTCAGAGGTACATTTTCCAGGAAGTGGGGCTGGGGGTGGCACCAGGAGGGAGGAAGCTGGCCAGAGCATATCTATCTTCTGTGCTCACAGCATTTGAGGATTTTGCAAGACCCACTCTGCTTGAATAAGCTAGAGACCCCCCACCAAGGCTGCCTGGTGAACTGGTCCCTTGGCCATGCGAGGAGGGCCTGTGGGGTGCAGACAGGGTGGGTGCCTTCCCACTTTCCCACCCCCACCACTTTCCGCCACAGCAGGTGAAGCTCTGACTGACAGCCTCAGCTGGAGTCAGCTCCTGCGCTGGAGAATCTCATGCCCTTGGGACCACGCTGTGCTTTGGGGGTCAGGAGGAATGCCAGCCCTGCTGACCTTGTCCTCAGTGGGCCAGTGCTGCAGTTACCCACAATGGGAACCACCCTTTTGTACAAACTCTGTGCTTCCCTGCCTCAGTTTCCCCACTTCCTCACCTGTGCTTCCTGAGGTCACATCCCAAATAAACTATCTGCACCAAGTCCTGGTCTTAGATTGGCCTTTGGGGAATCATGGGTGAGAGCATCTGGCACTTGGGTAATGGGGCACTCTGAGATAGGGGTCCTCGGTCAGGAGTGTTTGCTCCCTGCGCCCTACTGCAGACTCCCTGCCCCAGACACCCTGGGCCTTTCCACAAGTCGTCTTTCTGATTGAACTAGCTGGTGAGGGTTCAGCTCTCTCCAAATCCTGTATAAGGGTTAGGAGTTAGAGACAGGTCTTGGGCTGGACTGGTCATGGGTGAACCCAGACAGTTGATCAGGAAGCCACTGGGTCCAAAGAAAGCTCTGCAGAGCACAAATTCAGGCATGCACTTGTGTTTATTAGCAAATGGGTCAGAAAGGGACTGAAGCCTGGTCCAGCAGGCTGTCCCCACCTGACCCTGAGTGTCCGCAGCCCAGGTGACTGTATAAGCACTGTGGTGCTCACATAGGCCAAGTGGACTCAGCCAACTCCAGGAGTTGCAGAGACCTGAGTGTAGAGAGGAATAACGGCATCAGGGAGGCATCTGGCCTGGGTGCACTGTGGGACATCAGTGACAGAGCCACCCGAAGCGCCAACTGACATTGGTGTAGACTCCAGCCCGGTTGGGTCGACCACAACCCACTCCCCAGCTCACAATTCCAATCTGATACCACAGCCCTTCCAGTTCGCAGACTAAGGGTCCTCCTGAGTCACCCTGGGGAGAAGCCTGGGTGAGCCCAACCAGGGCAGGTGGGTGGAGCCTGCAGAGAGGCTGGGGGAGCAAGGTGGCAGTGCAGCTGGCAGGAGGGGTGTGAGTCCTATTCCCTGCTCCCCAGCAGAGAAGAGCCTCAGTTTCTGCATCTGCAAAGTGGGGCCTCAGTCTCTACCTCCAGGGGCNTGGGCATGTCCTCCCTCCGGCCAGGCTGCCAACTGCCTCTTCCAATTCCGCGCTTCCCTGGGTGGTGCTTCCTGGAGTCCTGGCCCAGACAGACCTTCTCCTGGTGCCAAATCCTTCTAGAAGGCATTGGAACAGGCAGCAAACCTGCAAAAATGCCTTCAGGCTGGGCTGGGACAGAACACAAGCCGCCTCTGTGTGGTTTCCAGGCCCCTGTCTCCAAGAGCTCTGCCACCGCCAAGGGTTCTGGCTCCTCCACCTACCGAAGGCCCCCCCAGCCTTGGCAGGGGGCCACTACCCTCCCGGACCCAGCCTATCCTGCATCTGCAAAGTGGGGCCTCAGTCTCTACCTCCAGGGGCTGACCGGGTGTGGGAGGAGGCACCACCAGTGGAGAATGAGCAGTATGTTTTGTAGGCTGGTGAGTAAGGACTGCCATTGCTTTACTCCAGGTGTGGGCTGGTGGGGGCTCGGAGCCTGCTCTCAGGCCTGGGGCAGGGTGGGTATGATTTCCTCATGGGGTGGGCACTCACGTGGCAGGTATCCCTGCTGCCATTCTCAGCACCAGCACAAAGCATGTCAAAACTGATGGAGCTGCGCTGAGAGAGCAACGCGAACAGCTCCCTGCACCTGCTGTTGTTGAGGATGGTGACCTGCACTTCCCGGAGGCTGTAGGGGGGTGGCAGAGGTACTGGGGTAGGACAGAGACAGAAAGCAAACTCAACCTCTCCTCTGCCATCTGGAGCAGAGCAGGATGCAGGACACATCTTGTAGCAGTCGGGAGGTCCCTGATGATCACCTCACATCATAGGCTATCAGCACTATCACAGAAGGACCCAATGGATGGGCTTGTTTTGCAGCTCCACCAAAACTTGGTTTCCTAATTTTTAAAATGCAGAAGAAAGTCCCAAGTGCACCAGTGGAGAGATTCCCCACAAAAACACAGAGAGTGTGGAACTTAAGGAGGCTGAGATAATTTGGGGCTGCAGGATCCAGAAGGAAAAATACAAAACTTGATGAAAGGCATGAAACTACAAATACAAGAGGCTACACAAGCTCCAATTTGGGTAAACACAAAGATCCACACTGAGACACGTTGTGATGAGGTTGTTAAGACAAAGACAGACATGTAGACCGCCAGAGAGAAGCAAGGCATCACTTTAAGGGACCATCAATAAAATCAACAGAAACCATGGAGGGCAGAAAGCAGTGGAAAGACACATTTCAAAGTCAAAGAGGGTGGGTTAAATGGTCATACAAGAATTCTCTATCATATAAAGCTCTCCTTCATGAAACGAAGGAGAAGTGAAGACATTCTCAGATAAACTACATCAGGATTCATCACGAGTAGATCAATTCTCATAGGAAATGGAAAAGGGGTGTTTGAGGCTGAAATGAAAGGAGGACACCAGACAGTAGCCCAAAGTCATCCAAGGAAAGAAAGAACAGCTTTGAAGGAAAGTGCACTGGAAAATAGAAAAGCCAGTCTTATTGTATTTTTGGTTAATGACTCTTCTTTGTTTCTTAGCCAATGTAAAATACAAACGTGTGGGGCTGGCATGTAGCACTTGCCTAGCATGCCCTGCGCTCAATCTCCAGCCCTGAAAAAAAAAAAAAGGCAAATGCATAAGGCAATAATTGTAAATTCATGTTAATGTTCTGCATAAAGACATAGATTATGATAAGAAAAACATAAAGTGAAGGAATAAATCTATCCAAGAACCGAGATTTATTTGTACTATTGAGGCTAAATTGGTATTAATTCAATAGATATTGTTACAAGTTTGAGATACAAATTGTAATGCCCAGGGCAACCACTAATAAAATAATTGAAAAATATAAGAAAACGAGAAGAGGGCTGGGGTTGTGGCTCAGTGGTAGAGTACTTGCCTAGCACTTATGAGGCACTGGGTTCAATTCTCAGCGCTGCATAAAAATAAATAAATAAAATAAAGGTAATGTGTCCATCTACAATTAAAAAATATATTTAAAAAAGAGAAGAAAACCAATATGATATCCTAGTAAATCATTTAAATAAATGAAAACAAAAAAGAAATAAAAAACAATTTGATGGTGCTACTTAGGAGGCTGAGGCAGGAAAATCATAAGTTTGAGGCCAGTTTCAAGCAACTTAGTGAGGCCCTGTCTCAAAATAAAAAATCAAGAGGGCTTGGAATGTAACTCAGTGGTAGAGCACCACTGAGTTCCATGTCCAGTACTGAGAGAGAGAGAGACAGAGACAGAGGAGAGAGAGAGAAGATATAAGAGATAGCTATAGATATAAAATATATATATATGATATACAAAACAAACAAACAAAAAATAGAAGCAAGTCTTTCCTGGTCAGTAATTACTCCTTATGTGCAGGGATTAGATGCTCCATGTAGAAAGCAGATAGGCAGAATGATTTAGAATCACAGTCCAATTGTACACCGTCTACACAGGTTCACTTTAGATCCAAGGACATATAAAGGCTAAAGGTTAGCAACAGAGATTTCATGCAAATAATAACCAAGAGAGCTAAGGCTGCTAAACTAGATCAGCCAAGTGAACTTTAAATCAACACTTGTTACAAAGTCAAAGAAGGAAATTACATATTGATAAAAGATACCAATCCTTAAAAAAATGGCAATTATTAACATCCATATACCTAATAATAGAACCCAAAAATATATAAAGCAAAATTGACAGAATTGGTGGGAATAACAGAAAGTTGCATATTAATAGTTGGATGCTCTAATTTTCTGCCTTTAATAATGGATGGGAAAAGCAGAGAGATCAATAAAAATAGAAAATGTGAACAACACCATAAACCAAGTATATCACAGAAATATACAGTACAGACCATCCAAAAAAACCAACAGAATATACATTTTCCTGAGGTGTGTGTGCAACTGTCTCCATGACATGCAGTAGGTCGGTGAGTTGGAAAACACTGATACCAAACAACACATCTTCCCTGGGAATTCCCAGGAGGAAATGCAGCCAGAAATCAGCAACAACAAGACCAAATAATTCCCATACCTGTGGGTGTTAAACAACAGTCTCTTAAATGACCCCTGGGTAAAGAGGAAACCACAGGTAACACTAGGATAGACCCCAGACATAGCAAAAGTGCTTGGAGAGGGCAACAAGAGCTGTCCATGCCTACCTAATAAAAGAGGGAAATCTTGGATCAGCGGCCCAGGGTTACATGGTAAGGAGCTGGATAAAGAAGCACAAACTAAAGCCACCGGGAAGAAGGAAATGAGAAGTTGGATATGTAGAGAAGACCAATGAAACCAAAAAGAGAAGCAAGCAGGAAGTACCATAAAAGTGGGGCCAGTAGTACTGACCCTACAGAAACAGAAAGGATGACAAGAGAACAGAGATGATCTGGAGGCAGCAGAATGATCCCCAAGAAGTCACAGAACACCAGAAAAGGCTCAAGAAGAAATCGAACATCTGAACATGTGTTATTTATATAATGAATAGGGATCGGATCAGTAATCAAAAATCTCCCAATGAAAAAAAGCTCAGGGTCGGGCAGCTTCACTGGTGAATTCTATCAACATCTAAGAAGAACTGACACCAACCCTTCCTGAGCTCTCCCCATGACAGAACTGAGGGAAACACTGCCCTGCTCCTCCCCCGAGGCCAGCGTGAGCCTTACACCAGCCACAAAGACAACGCCACAGCAACAAAAGAGAAAACTGGAACGCCATCTCCCCCTTCGGAAAGCACTAGTGGAAATCTTCACCAGAACACGAGCAAAGCCTGCTCTATAGGACTCCTTCCAGAGGATGGCTGGGCCTACAGTTAGAACTCAGGATGGCATCTACATAATAGAACAAGGAAGAAAACACAGGATTGCCTTAATAGGCACAGAAAAGGCATTGACAAAATTTAGTGCCCTTTCATGATGAAAACACTCCACAAACAAGGAACGGAAGGGACCTGCCAACACAACCGAAGCCCTGTAATGAAAAGCCAGCAGTGAAAGTCTTGCTCAAGAGTGAAAAACCAGACAGTTTTTCCTCTAAGACCAAGAACAAAGCAAGGTTGCCTGATTCCACCCTTCTATTCACATAGTACTGGGATTTCTCACAAGAACAATTAAGCAAGCAAGAAAGAAAAGGTAACCCAATCAGAAAAAAAAAAAAAAGGAAAAAAATGATCTCCATTCCCAAATGACATGACCTTATATGTAGAAATAGTAAGTCCACAAGAAATGTGTAAATAAACACCTTCTAGAGCTAATGAACAAATATACAGTGCAGGATACAGACTCAACATTCAAAAATCCTTGGTGTGCTGGGCACATGCCTGTAAACCAGCACAACTCAGGAGAACAGAGGCAGGAAGATTGCAAGTAAGGCGCCAGCCTCAGCAACTTAGTGAGGCCCTGCCTCAGAATAAAAGAAAAATGCCCTGGGATTTAGCTCAGAGTAAGGCCTCCTTAGGTTCAATCCAAACACTGAAAAAGAAGTCATTTATGTTCCTTTATACTAACAATGAACACTCCAAAGAGGAAATTAAGAAAACATTCCATTTACAAGAGTATCAAAAGAAAAAAAAATGAGTAAACTAACTGATGAGGTCTAAGACTTGTATACAAAAAGCTGCAAATCTTTGCTGAAAGCAATGAAAGAAGGTGCAAATAAATGGATGTTTGTATGTTGATGATTTTAGATGCATTAATATGGCAGTGCACCCTAAAACAACCACAATTTAATGCAATCCTGATCCAAATATCAGTGGCTTTTTTAAAATTTTTTATTGTTGGTTGTTCAAAACATTACATAGTTCTTGATATATCATATTTCACACTTTGATTCAAGTGGGTTATGAACTCCCATTTTTACCCCATATACAGATTGCAGAATCACATCAGTTACACATCCATTGATTTACATATTGCCATACTAGTGTCTGTTGTGTTCTGCTGCCTTTCCTATCCTCTACTATCCCCCCTCCCCTCCCCTCCCCTCCCCTCTTCTCTCTCTACCCCCTCTACTGTCATTCATTTCTCCCACTTGTATTACTTTTTCCCTTTCCCCTCACTTCCTCTTGTATGTACGTTTTGTATAACCCTGAGGGTCTCCTTCCATTTCCATGCAATTTCCCTTCTCTCTCCCTTTCCCTCCCACCTCTCATCCCTGTTTAATGTTAATCTTCTTCTCATGCTCTTCGTCCCTACTCTGTTCTTAGTTACTCTCCTTATATCGAAGAAGACATTTGGCATTTGTTTTTTAGGGATTGGCTAGCTTCACTTAGCATAATCTGCTCTAATGCCATCCATTTCCCTGCAAATTCTATGATTTTGTCATTTTTTAATGCAGAGTAATACTCCATTGTGTATAAATGCCACATTTTTTTTA
>NW_026000185.1:6633919-6636241 GCF_001458135.2 Marmota marmota marmota | reverse complement strand
AAAAAAAAAAAAAAAAAAAAAAAAAAAAAAAAATGGAGAGAGAAAAAAAAAGAAAGAAAGTTAAAAAAAAGAATAGGGCTGGGGGAGGTAGCATATTGGTAGAATGCCCCCAGTTCAATCCTCAGTACAGGGGAAAAAAAAAAAAAAGATAAAATTCCAAAAGTACAAGCAACAAAGGAAGACAAATTATATTATATGCATTTGTGAATAAGTCAAAATGAATCCCACTATTTATAATTATAATGTACTAATAAAAACAAAAGAATAAATAAATAATTTGGATTTCATCAATATTAAGATTTTGGTATATTGAAAAACATTACCAAGAAAGTGAAAAAAGCGGTAGAGCACTTGCCTAGTATGTGCAGGGCCCTGGGTTCGATCCTCAGTACCACACAAAAATAAATGAATGGAATAAAGGTATTGTGTCCAACTAAAAAAAATTAATAAAAAAAAAAGTGAGGGGCTGGGGATGTGGCTCAAGCGGTAGCGCGCTCGCCTGGCATGCGTGCGGCCCGGGTTCGATCCTCAGCACCACATACAAACAAAGATGTTGTGTCCACCAAATAAATAAATAATTAAATATTTTAAAAAAAAAAAAAGTGAAAAGAAAATCCAGATAATGGGAGAATGTATTTTTCAAATCATATTTTCAATAAAGGTCTACCTAGAACAGAACAGCATTATGACTCAATCAAAGACAACCCCATTAGTAATGGGCAAAGGATTCATAAAGCTAGTTTTCCTAGGGATATAGAACACATCAGTGAGCACATGGAAGAAGCTCAATGTCATTTGTCACTAGAGAAACATAAGTGAAAATCATATGAGGCACCACATCCCACCCACAAGGACAGCCAAATTTAAAGAGTGGAAAATGGGGGCTGGGGATGTGGCTCAAGTGGTAGCGCGCTCGCCTGGCATGCGTGCGGCCCGGGTTCGATCCTCAGCACCACATACAAACAAAGATGTTGTGTCCACCGAAAAATAAATAAATAAATATTTAAAAATAAATAAATAAATAAAGAGTGGAAAATGGGGAGGGGGTGTGCTTGAGCAGTAGAGCACTTGCCTGGCATGCTTGAGGACCTCAGAACTAAAAAGGAAAAGAGAAGAAACCATGACGATAATGCATGTCATCAAACATATTAACAGGAATGTGAAGGAGTTGCTGCTGGGCACTGCCGGTAGCTCCACAGGTTCAACAGAGAATCACCACGTGGTCCAGCAACCGCAGCCCCAATGATACCTGAAAAGAGTCATCAAACGAAAGTGTGCGTGTGTGCTCACAGCCACTGCAGCCACATCACTCAGCAGGTCAAAACCCCAAGTGTCCATCAGTGAATGAAGGGATGAGGACTGTGGTCTAAACGAATGTGCCCTAAGTGGAACGTTCATGGTCCCCAAGAAGCCCTGACGCTCAGACCCGGGCTATCGCGTGGATGACAAAAGAGGCCAGAGCAGGGGACATTTCTCTGGATACTTAGAAGAAGCCAAGGCAGAGGAGAAGTCTGGCTGGTGGCTCTTGGGACTGCAGGGAGGGCCCCACGTGGAGCCACAGCTTGGTGGCATGGAGGTCTCCCATGGAGTCCTCCCTTGTACAGTGTCATGAATATGCTGAATACGCCAAGCTGTGCATCTTCACACGTTAAGTGGCTCATTTGATGTTCTGTGAATTATACCAAAAAAATAAAAGAAGGAAAGAAAAGAAAAAGAAAAAGAAAGAGAAAGAGGGCTGGGGATGTGGCTCAAGCGGTAGCGCGCTCGCCTGGCATGCGTGCGGCCCAGGTTCGATCCTCAGCACCACATACAAACAAAGCTGTTGTGTCTGTCAAATAAATAAATAATTAAATATTTAAAAAAAAGAAAAGAAAAGAAAAAGAAAGAAAGAAAGGAAGGAAAGGAAAAAAGAGGGATTCAGGACTGAGGGACACGCAAACGGGACGACCCTGGGAGACACGACAGCACGTGCAAGAAGCAGATGCAAAAGGCCACACGCTCTGTGGCTGCGTTGGCAAGGAATGTCCAGAGCAGGCAATCCATGCAGGCAGAGGGCAGGCGGTGGTTGCCAGGGGCAATGAGCCCAGGCCACCAGGCACGGAGAGGAATGATCAAGGAGGGCGGGGACTCCTGCTGAGATGGAGCTGTTCTGAGGTAGAGGGTGCCAGGATGGCCGCACAGCTTTGGGAACGCCCCGCAGATCTCTGAACAGCCTGCTTCGCCACTGCTGGCTATAAGTTTGGGTTTGTGAACTAAATCACAGTGGAAGGAAGTTAACGGCAGAGGCCCTTGGCAGGAGGCTGTCCTGAGCCTGCCACCCCT
>NW_026000185.1:6609517-6629163 GCF_001458135.2 Marmota marmota marmota | reverse complement strand
GCCCCCCGCGAAGCCCACTAGCACCTCCTCCTGGCAGGCTGATCTGGAGTCAGCAGTGTGGCGCCTCCTGCTAAAGGTGCTGCTCCTTTGCAGCCATGGAGCTGGGCTGCGACCATGCACAGGGCTCGAGCTCCTTCTCTGCCTGCTGCCTGCAGTGGGCCTCACACAACTGCCCGGGCCTCCAGGGCCTCTGCTTCCTGTGGGAGTGGGGTCAGTGTACCAGTCCCACTTGTGAATGGACAGCCAGCCAGGCATCAGCACCAACACCCCCTGGGTCAGAGAGTCCCCATCGGGTCCCATAGAACTCAGAAGAGTCAGTGTGCTCCTGGGTGAGGACACAAGCGTGAGCCTCTCTCCAGATGTGTTCCCCAGCAGAGGCCAGTGGACAGGGCTGAATTCTCCCAGAGTGGACCTGAGACTGCTGGCCCGAAGGAGTGCCACAAGGGAAGATAGCAGCTTCTGGTCACCAGGGCTGTACTGAGGCGTGGTCAGGGAGGCATGAGATGCCCAGGTGGGAACCTTGGTTACTCAGTCTCGAGCCCCTGCACCAGTCCAATGGTGCCATGTGGTCCAAGCCCCTTGGGGAATCCCACTGTTAGTGGGACCTGGAGTGGCACCATCCTCCAAGTTTGCAGGGACACTCCTCAAGAAGGACCATCCAAGGGCGCCTGTGGTCTCCCCAGAGCTGGTCAAGGGCCAGTGTTTTTCTTGGACTGTGCTGGATTGGAACACCCTGCTCCTGCTGAGTTGGCCCTGGATGGCCCAACAAGGAGGATGGAGAATGTTCCAGGAGAACTCGGGCCTTCATCAGAGGGTCTGTTGCAGGGAGGTCAGCTGACCACAGAGGAAACCCAGATAATCCACGGAGAGCAGACAACTGGGAAACTACTTATTTTGTTTTTCATACCCGAGATAGAGCCTGGGGATGCTCTAACGCCCAGCCACACCCCCAGCCCTTTTAAACAAAGTTTCAGACAGTTCAGTCACCGAGGCTGTGCTGGATGTGGGATCCTCCTGCCTCAGCCTTCCCGTCACTGGGATTACCAGCATTCACCACTACACCCCTCTACAACTGGGAAACTTGGAACTAGTGTCCCTCAGAAAGATTCAGGAGGAGTCTTCCAGGAGGAGGCAAGGATTGTCCAGGAAAGGAGCAACTGGAGAAAAGAGAGTGTGGAGAAGTTTAAAATATCACTGCTGAGCAGAACATTGTAGCAGAAGGGCTCAGCACTAATTTGGTCAAAGCTAAGGAATGCAGTGGTAAGCTGGAAGAGAAAACAAAGAAAGGAACTCAGAAGGCAGAGCAAGGATTTGGAGGAGGGATTCCACGAGAGAAGGCTGTAAAGACAGATTCAGCCAGAAGTGGTGGCGAATGCTTGTAATCCCAGCAGCTCAGGAGGATGAGGCAGGAGCATCCCAAGTCCCAGACCAGCAGCCTGGGCAACTTTGATAGTCCTGTCTTAAAATAATAAAGAGGGAGAAAGAGAGAGAGAGACCGAGTCTACCCCCCCCCGAATGTTGGGATTTAACTCGGGGACAGAACACTTGCCTACCTTGTGCAAGAATCTGGGTTCAGCTGCCAGTGCCACATGTAGATGGGTAAATAAATAAATGAGAAGGTAAAGATGGCCTCTGCACTGCCGAGTGTCCAAGCTGGAGTGGGCAGGGCGCTGTTGGACTCTTGTGCCTCAGTGTGCACCCACATTTCCCACAGTAAAAAGTGTTTGAAACAGAGAGTGGGCTGGGAGAAAGCAAAGGGACAGTCGCACTCCAGGATTCCCCCCAGCAGCTCATTCTGGGCTGGGATATGCTGGGGTCCCGCCCCTGTGCTCCAGCTGTGTGTGCAGAGGGCAGTGTCCAGACTGAACGAGTCTGAAGATGCTGGCGCATTAGCTGCACTTGGAACATTCCTGACACCACATGGGCTGAAGCAAGTGATGGGCACCCTCAGAGGGGAGGACTTGGAAGGCTCTTGCCTTTCCCAGGAAATAGGTCACCAGGGCCAGGGAGAGTCACCTCCTCAGCACCACACTCCGCAGCTGAGCGACTACCAGTGAGCACAGCTCATGATGGCTGCAGCTCTTGGGAGTTCCTGGGAGGAGCTCACTGATGCAGGCGATACTGGACAGATGACAAGGACTGTAGTGATGTCTTCAAAGGAGGTTACAGGCCAGGCACTGGATCTCATCCACTGGGAACTGCTCTGCACAGTACAGAAACCCCCCAAGTGGGAGGACTGTGTCTTTATCCCTATAAGTTTTCTGATTCATGTGAAACTTCAGTTTCTTTTGCAATTGCAAACTCCATCATTGAGTTAATGAGAATATGTGAGTATCTTTTCCTTTTCTTTCTTTTTTAAATGGTTCTGGAGATTGAATCCAGAGACACTGAGCTACACTGACAGTTGTTTTTGTTGTTGTTGTTTTTGCTGCAGGTCTTGCTAATTGTTGAGGCTGACCTTGAACTTGCACTCCTCCTGCTTCAGCCTCACAAGTCACTGGGATCACATGTGTGGGCCATCACACTTAGCAACAGTGGATATTCTTACAAGATGCCAAGAAGTACATTCCTGTGGGTGCAAGCAGAAGTGGGTGGAGAAAAGATTTTTGTTGTTACTGTTTTTTTAATTTTTCATTTGTAGGTGGATACAATACCTTTATTTTACTTATTTATTTTTATGTGGATCTGAATATTGAACCCAGTGCCTCACACATGCTAGGTAAATGCTCTACTGCTGAGCCAAAACTGTAGCCCCGAAAGTTTTTTTTTTTTTTTTTGGTCATTTCTTTCTATTTGATTTTTGTTGGTGGTACCAGTGATCACCCCCAAGGATTTGTGCATACTAGGCAGGTGTTTTACCAGTGAGCTACATCCCCAGCCTGCCATTTCTTTCTAAATGCTTTCTTTCTGTTTCAGCTTTAATATACATTGTCAAAAGAACTGCACAAAAGATGAAAGCAGATGAGGAAATTTTAACGTCAGATAAAACATGTCCAAGGATAGAGGTCTTTGGTTTGAAAATTGAGGATCTTTTCCATAGACAAAAGTTGCATTCAGGGGCTGGGGCTGGCGCTCAGTGGTAGAGCACTCCCCTAGCACGTGTGAGACACTGGGCTCAATTCTCAGCACTGCATATAAATAAGTGAATAACAACATCAACATCTAAAAACAAATTTTGTTTAAAAAGTTGCATTCTGAAGCTGGCTCAGTGGTAGAGTGCTCACCAAGCATGTTTAAGGCCCTGGGCACCACATAAAAATCGATCCTCAGCACCACATAAAAATAAATAAAGATATTGTGTCCATCTACAACTAAAAATAAATATATTTTTTTTAAAGTTGCATTCCACTGAAAGATGTAGGAGGCATGTCCCTCTGTGTCCCCAGAGCAGAAGTCTTGGGAACACATAAGCAAAAAAGTGTTCAAAATACTCAAGCAACTAAAATCCAGATTTCCCCCCTCAGAATTCGGGAGATCAGTTAGAGATGAAAATGAACAAGTGGAGAAGCCATCACACCAGTGTTGTCACCATGCATGATTTCCACTGCACTGCAGCATTTGGGTGCTCAGTGGGTCATCCTGTCCCTGGGGCACTGAGGCCCTTGGAAGTTGGTTACCTGGAGGTGAGGTGGAGGGCAGCCCCAGTGCTTAGGCTGGCCAGAGATCCCTGCCCAGCAGCACATCTGGGAGGCCCCTGATCCCAAGAGACAGGCCCACTGCCGCCCCCTGGTGGCAAGTGGGCAGATGTCAAGGCGCTGGCTGTGGGTGGTCAGAGGGCAGGTACTTCCATTTTTCCTGTTGAGATCCATTGTCCTTGATTAATGAGTTTACCTCTCTCACCCCTTGTGTCCTGGCCCACCTAAGGCCCACAGAGCCTGGGGAACAATGGCCAACAGGGCAGAGTGGGTGTGTTTGTCCAAGATGCCTGTGGCAAGTTCTGGGCTCTGTACCTCCACTGCCCATCCAGCTCCTTCCTGTTCAGAGCGGGTGAGAAGGTGGGAGAGCCAGAAGGTGACTCTGCAGGGCCTGGTCCTGACGACCTCCCTTGGGGCCAGCTGCCCCTGCCTCCACCCTCATACAGACTTACACGGAGGAGCTACACCTGCCAGGGTGGTGCCTGTTGAAACAGTGCCACATGAGCTTATCCCTGGGCCACTACCCTCAGCCCCCAATGGTCCTCCCAGCACCCAATAACCAAAAGATGAGTGCTGGGCCCAGCAGAGGGAGGGAGTAGGTCTCATTCAAAGCCAGCTTTGAGGAAGATGGGGAACTTTTTCTTTCTCAGATCTCCATCTTGAGGGGATGTAGAGGTAGAGGAGCACAGTGGGACAGAAGGCAGGAAACACACATATGTGGATTATCTATGTTGTGAACCTGTCACAGTCCTGACACCCCTCAGGGCCAAGGGGGCTTCAGCTTTGTTCTCACTGTGAGGAAGCTGGGAAGTTAAAACGATTTACAGCTTTTAATTTCAAAGTGGGTCTTTTTCCATGGGTTGCACCCACAGGGCCTGCCTGGACGGTCCTTTCTAGGTGGTCTCCAGCCTCCATGGGTTGCCGCAGTCTGGCTGGGCACAATTCAGGAGACACTTGTCAAAAGAAACGAACTTTATTTTTAGAACCACACATGCCAAACAAAACCGCTCCTCAGGAAAAACCCTCAGAGCCCAACTGCCACCACCGGCTTCCCACAAGCCTCTCTCACAACCACAAGCCTCTCCACCTCCCACAATCCTCCTGCTCTTGAGGCCGATTGGCTGGGTTGTGTGGGCGGAGCCAAAAAAGTCCCCCAATGAGCAGCTCCGTGGTCTGAAAGGGCAGGGAAACAGCCCAATGAGCATCACCGCAGAGGAGCCAATCAGCTAGATGTTGCTGGGGCCGCTGTGAGCCAATCATCAGCTGGCAGTCTGAAAGTTTGCTGGGGCCCCTTCAGCTGTGGCTCTCAACATCTCCCCCTCTCTGTTTAAACAACAAGCATGTGGCTTAGGGACTGTGCCTGCCTTAGGTTGTCCAATAGTACATATGGTCCTTACCCGTTATCGGATGAGCTGACCTCAAGGCGTCAGCCTCCTGTCTTAGGTTGGTACCATTGTAATTGGATCTTACCCGTCACTGACTACTGGTCCAGTATACAGCCACACCTGTGGAGAGGTCTTTGTACCAGCGGGGGTGCGGTGAGGTTCTTTGCCTCACCTCTGTTGGCCCCCAAATTTTAGCTGAACCATCATAACAAGCAGAAGGGAGGAAGATACACCAAGTCAATTGACGGCTCCTTTTGGAAAAATTGTACCACCGATGACATCATCAGCAAAAATACCCCAACACTACCACAAGTCGCTGCACCAACAGATAGTTCACAATGCATACAGGTGAGCTCACAATGTGTCCAGGCAAGTTCTGCAAGCAGTTCAGTGATGGCTATTGTAGAAGCTGTAGATTGGTTTTATCTTTGACTTCACCAGCACTGGGATGAAGATAGGAATTCTGGCAATAATGGCTAAAGAAAAAATTATGTAACATTACAGAAGGCACTAAAAGAAAACAATTTTCTTAACAATTTACATTATCTTTAAGAGAATTATTAAATATAATGAAAAGGAAAGGTGAAAGTAAACAAACAGATCTGTTAACCTTCTTTTGTGTTCACATATTAAAACAATCTTTAACAGCTGTTTACCCAATTAAATTAAACCATTTAAATCACGTGAATTAAAAAAAAATATTTGGATCCATTTTATCATGAGCGCTCATCATATATGATATATGGACATACATACATTCAAACATATAACACAAAACACAAGTGTGCACACATAATATAATACATACAACACATAACATTATAGTAAAGGCCTTATAACTTTTTACAGGTGAAATCTCCATTGCAATGTTTAAAAACTCTATAGTCAAAAAATAGAACTGATCAGCAAAACATTAACCTAGGTCTGTATGAGCTCAAAAAACAAAATAGAACTTCATGATATGGCAAAGGGCAATAATAAAATAGATATTGAAAAAAGCATCCTGGTTCTGTTGCAGATGTAAGAATAGCCAAACTGGAGTTTTGGATATCAGTTGTTATGGATTTGAGCCAAATCATCTTCTTTTTGGTCTGTAGAAATCGCTTTAGTTAATCTTTCTGGAATCCAAATCGGCTGCTGTTCTCCCTGTGGAAACACATAAACAGACCCCCGACTCCAGACAATCACTGGGTCAGGACCTTGGTTAATCTCTCTGGAATCCAAATCGGCTGCTGTTCTCCCTGTGGAAACACACAAACAGACCCCCGACTCCAGACAATTACTGGGTCAGGACCTTTCCATTGTCCTGTTAGAATATCCTTCCAAAGTACCTTGGGCTTATGTACATTTTTTGGACACATATGCCTTTCCGCAGCACTAAGTCCTGATGAATCCAAATTTAAAAAGTTTAGAGTAAAAAGGGTTATTTTAAGTTTATCTTTGGGGAATATATACCCCTTCCCAATTCCTTCTTTTTGCTTTAATAAGTACATTTTAATAGTTTGATGAGCTCTTTCAACTATGCCTTGTCCCTGTGGATTGTATGGGATTCCTGTTATATGAGTAATGCCAAATGTTGAGCAAAATTGTTTAAAAGAGGTAGAAGTATAACCAGGGGCATTATCTGTTTTTAACTGTTTTGGAACACCCACAGTGGCAAAATTTTGTAAGCAATGAGCTATAACATCTTTAGTTTTTTCTCCGGCATGAAGGGAGCCCATCAAAAATCCAGAAGAAGTATCAACTGTAACATGCAAATATTTTAATTTTCCAAATTCTGGCAAGTGTGTGACGTCCATCTGCCAAATATGGTTAGGTATCAATCCTCTAGGATTGACTCCAAGATTAACTTGTGGTAAAAAGGTCACACAATTTTGACATTGTTTTATTATTTGTCTAGCTTGTTCCTTAGTTATTTTAAAACGCTTTTGTAAAGTATTAGCATTGACATGGAACTTTTTATGAAAATTTATAGCTTCTTCTAGTGTAGAGAAAATATGTATGTCATGTGTAGTTTTATCTGCTAAATCATTGCCCAAACTAAGGGCTCCAGGCAATCCTGTATGTGCCCTGATATGTCCTATAAAGAATGGATCTTTTCTGTCCCAGATTAGACTTTGTATAGTGGAAAGCAAAGAGAAAACAGTAGAAGAAGGGGAAATCCTACCAGCATCTTCAAGAGATACTATAGCATTAACTACATACTGACTATCAGAAAATAAATTAAATACAGAATCTTTAAACATCACAAAAGCTTGTAAAACTGCATTAAGCTCTACCTTTTGAGCTGATTGTTTGGGTACTAAAAATGTAAAAGTTTGATCAGGGGTAACTACTGCTGCTGTACCATTATTTGACCCATCAGTGAATATATTTGGAGCATTCATGATAGGTGTTTTTCTTGTCATTTTTGGAAAAATTACAGGATGCAATGACCAAAAAGACAATAAAGGATTAGATGGTAAGTGGTTATCAAATGAAACATTAGATTTGCACATGATTATTGCCCAAGTATTTAACTCATTAGCTAACTCATCAATTTGATTCATAGTATATGGAGTAATAATTTTATTGGGAGAAATTCCAAACACTCCCTTTGCTGCTTTTATTCCTTTGAGTATTAATTGTCCTACAGCCTCAGGATACCTAGTAAGAATAGTGTTAGGAGAATAAGATAAATGTATCCATAATAATGGACCTTCTTGCCAAAATACTCCTGTAGGAATATTTTTTGTTGGTAGTACAATAAATAATAAAGGCAAACTTATATCAATTCTATCCAAATGCATATTTTCCATATATGTTTCAATGATTTTTAATGCCTTTCTTGCTTCAGGCGTTAACATTCGGGGTGAATTTGGATCTGATGGACCTTTTAGGATATCAAATAAAGGTCCCAACTCTCCTGTTGGTATACCTAAATAAGGCCTTATCCAATTTATGTCTCCTAATAACTTTTGAAAGTCATTAAGTGATTTGAGTTGATCTACTCGTATTTGAATTTTTGGTGGACGGACCATGGTTGAGGATAATAGAACTCCTAAATAATTAATTGGAAAATTTAATTGTACTTTATCTATTGCTATCTCTAGATTATAATTTTTTAATAAGTTTGTAAGTGTGGCATAACATTCTAGCAATGTGTTTTTATCTTTGTGTGCTAATAATACATCATCCATATAGTGAAATATTTGTAGTTCAGGATTTTGATTTCTAAGTGGCTGGATTACTTTGTTAACATAAATTTGACACATAGTTGGGCTGTTAGCCATCCCTTGAGGGAGTACTTTCCATTCATATCTCTGATCAGGACCTTCATGATTCAGTGCAGGGATAGTAAATGCAAAACGTGGACTATCCTCAGGATGAATTGGAATTGAAAAAAAACAATCTTTAATATCTATAACTAAAACATACCAGGTTTTTGGCAAAGCAGACAATTGAGGAATCCCTGATTGAGCAGGTCCCATAATAACCATCTCATTATTAATGGCTCTTAAATCTTGCAATAATCTCCATTTACCAGATTTCTTTTTGATGACAAAAATGGGAGTATTATGGGGAGATACAGAAGGTTGTATATGTCCTTCTGCTAATTGTTGTTTGACCAGGTCATGGGCTGCTTGTATCTTTTCTTTAGTCAGGGGCCACTGAGGAACCCATACTGGTCTTTCTGATTTCCAAGTAATTTTTATTGTCTCAGTGGCCCTTTCTGAAAATCCAACCCATGTCTGTCTGTTCCTTGATCTATTTGTATTGGTGCTGCTATACCTTGTTCTTGTTTTTCTAATCTTTTTCCTTTCCTAAAACCTTGTCTAGTCATAATAGTGGGTGCATTTTGGTTGATGTTATTTGTTAATGTCAAACCTAATTGATCTAGGACATCTCGTCCCCATAAATTTACGGGAAGATGATCCAATACATATGGCTGTATAGTTCCTTCACATCCTTCAGGATCCTTCCAATCTAATACCATTGCACTTCTATGGGGATTAGTCGCCACTCCTAGGCCTCGAAGCGTTTGAGTGGCTTGTTGTAATGGCCAATGTTTTGGCCATTCTTGACGAGAGATGATGCTAAGGTCTGCACCTGTATCCAGTAGCCCATTAAATTCATGTCCTTGAATATTTAGTTTTAGCATGGGGCGAGAATCTAAATTTAAAGAAAGCATAGCCCAATCTACACCTGTGGAGCCTAATCCCTTGGAACCTCTTTCTACAGTACGACTGGAAAATTTATCATGTAGGCTGGGTATTATTAGTAACTGTGCTATTCTATCTCCTGGTGAAATTACTGATATACCCTTTGGAGAACTGGCTATAATTTTTATTTCACCTTCATAATCGGGATCAATTACCCCAGGACTTATCATAAGTCCTTTTAGAGTAGAAGAGCTGCGTCCCAATAATAAGCCTACTGTTCCTTTGGGAAGAGGTCCTTTCACCCCTGTGGGAATGATTTGAACTCCCATCTCTGGAGTTAGTACTGCTCTGGCGGAGGCGCAGATGTCCAACCCTGCGCTCCCTCTGGTTTGTCTGATGAGGGATCTGATGGACAATGTGTCCTGGGCACTACCCTGATGGGGTTGCTGGGTTCCTCCAGTGCTCCGTATATTTGTGGTTTTGGGCCCCGGAGCATTGGGCCCCCCTGTCCATTTTTTGGCAATGGAGCCCGATGCCTTTCTCCACGATATCGTGGATAAACACCTGGTCCTTGTTCGTTTTTTGATAATGGAGTACCCTCTATGGTGGTTTGAGAACGGCATTCATTAGCCCAATGTCTCCCTCTACGGCATCGTGGGCAAATACCTGGTATTCTACTCCTTTGATACCTAGTTTTGTTAAACCCTCCTCCAATGGGGCAATTCCTTTTAAAATGTCCTGTTTGTTCACAATTGTAGCATGTTCTTGGCCTGGCATCTAAAGCCTGTTTTACTGCAGCTGCCACAATTTGCCCTTGTTCATTAATGTCTCTGGCATCTAAAGCCTGTTTTACTGCAGCTGCCACGACTTGCTCTTGTTCATTAATGTCTCTACATAATTTAATATATGTGTTTAAATCTTCATGTTTCCATGGTCTAATGATATCTCTGCACCAACGATTCGCTTGCTCATAAGCCAGGTGTTTTAGTAATGGCATTGCTTGTTCTGTATTCCCAAAAACTCTGGTAGCTGTTTGAATAAGCCTATCTACAAATTCAGCATAAGGTTCATTAGCTCCTTGTATTACCTTAGATAATTGACCTTGTAAACCTCCATGTCCTTGTAAAGTCTTCCATGCCTTAATTGCATCTGCAGCAATTTGTGCGTATACACCAGGATCATATGCAATTTGTTGCTGCTGATCCTCATAAGGTCCCTTTCCTAACAACATATCTAGATTTCTCTGAGGATAACCAGCTGCTGCATTTCGCCTAGCCGTCTCCTTGCAAAATTCCTCATTGGCAACCTTCCATAACAGGTATTGTCCTCCATTTAGCACAGCTTTACACATATTAGCCCAATCTGCTGGCGTCATGTTCAAGTTGTTAATGGATTCGACCATGCTTACAGTGAAGGGTGCTTGAGGACCATAGGTTGTTACAGCCTCTTTTAGCTGCTTCACTGTTTTGAAATTTAAAACTTGGTAAAATCGCTGCCCTCCTGCCTCAAATACAGGGCATGTTAATATTTGAGATCTTGTCTCAGGATCCCAACTATCAACTGCGGGGGTTGGGGACCTCCCAGCATATGGAGGTGGCCTTGTTAGTTGGACACTTACGTCCTCTGGTGATAGAAAGGTGTTAGTAGCAGTCTCCTGTTGTAACTTTCCCCCTGATGGCTTTTTCTGTTTTACACTTTCTTTCTCTGTCTGACTAGCTTGAGAGGCCTTCTCTTTTACTTGAATCTTTTCCTCTGTCTGACTAACTTGAGAGACCTTCTCTTTTACTTGAATCATTATGTCTTCTTCTTCCTCTACCATTGTCTGAACTGAAGGCTTTGGACTAAGCAAACAAGATATGAACGTCCACAATGGCAATGTGCCAACTGGCAGAGTCCCTGGGCTTTTCTTTTCTATTCTTTTTAAATCTTCACCATGATGGTTCCATTGTGATATATTTAACAACTCCTCCTTAAAAAGCCATGGGCTACATTTTTGTATTGTATCAACGTATGCCCTGATTGTTCTTGATTTTACTGAGATGCCTCCTTCCTCTAACAATTTACTTAACACTCTTTCAGTTTGTTTTTTACTAATTTCTGATCCCGTATTTCTACTATAATACAACCCAACAAGATAACGCCTAACAAAACTGAAACAGAGTGAAACAAAATTGGAACAACACAAAATCATTATAATAGCCTCCTGAAATGTCCATCCGTCCTTTCTCCCTATCTGTTCCTCAGATGTGAGCGGTTTTTCTTCCATCTTACACATCTCCAGGGACAGGCAACTTAAAACAAAAGTGAAACAAAATAACAAAAGAAGAATCTTAAAATGGCTACCCATCCTCTTGCCCTGCCCTCAGGGGCGAGCAGTTCACTTACCCTCAGTCGCTCCCCGTGCGAGCCACCAAATGCCGCAGTCTGGCTGGGCACAATCAGGAGCCACTTGTCAAAAGAAACGAACTTTATTTTTAGAACCACACACGCCAAACAAAACCGCTCCTCAGGAAAAACCCTCAGAGCCCAACTGCCACCACCAGCTTCCCACAAGCCTCTCTCACAACCACAAGCCTCTCCACCTCCCACAATCCTCCTGCTCTTGAGGCTGATTGGCTGCGTTGCATGGGCGGAGCCAAAAAAGTCCCCCAATGAGCAGCTCCGTGGTCTGAAAGGGCAGGGAAACAGCCCAATGAGCATCACCGCAGAGGAGCCAATCAGCTAGATGTTGCTGGGGACGCTGTGAGCCAATCATCAGCTGGCAGTCTGAAAGTTTGCTGGGGCCCCTTCAGCTGTGGCTCTCAACACTGGGTCATGGATCTTTCTCTGGTGAGGGAGATCTTGTGAGTGCCAACCTGATAGGGTTAATGCATGGGTTGCATGGTATGATACTTTGGGGGCATTTTTCAAAGGGTCGGTGACTGTCAACAGCTTCAGCTTCAGCTTCATCTTCATCATTGCTCACATTTGTGACAGCATCTCATCTCAGTCTGCTGGGGCTGTGCCGCAGTCTGGCTGGGCACAAAATCACGAGCCACTCACAGCCTTGTAGATTCAAACAGCAACTCTTTATTCCCGAACTCACACCGGCACTCTACAATCACGTTCTGGGGAAATCCACGTTCTCTGCCCAAATCCACTACCACTGGGCTTCTGTCTCCCAAAAAATACTGTCTGAATCCCGTGAGAACTCAAGGGGAACTCAGGCAGCAGGATACGCCCTATTCCCAGCAGGAATAATCTTAAACCTGGACCGCCCTAAACCTGATTATCCTAAACCGGGAACACCCTAAACCTGGATCCGCCCTGGTCCTTGAGCAAGGTCACCTACATGCAATGTCACTGCAAAATGTCCTATTTCCACAAGTCCTTCCACTAAGCAACATGGGGTACGCTGGCAAGGAAATTGTCATACCTACTTGGCTAATGGCTCCCAGCATCGCTGCCCTAACAAATGACCACAAACTGAGAGGCTTATAAAGCAGAAAGGTGTTCCCTTTCAGTCCAGGAGGCTGACGTCTGAAATTAAGGTGTTGTCTGGGTCTTGCTCCCTCTAGAGGTTTTGCAGAGTTCTCTCCTTGTCTCTCCCAGCCTCTGCTAGCACCTGGTCATCTTTGACTTTCAACATATCACTCCAGACTCTGCCTCCATCTTTGTGGCTCCTGCCCCATGTGTGTCTTCCTGGACCATCTCTTCTTCAGTCTTTTATAAGACACTCTCACCCTAATAATCCATGCTGATCTCATCTTGACTAATTGCCTCTATCTGCAGAGCCCTTATTTCCAAGGTCACATTCTGAGGTTCTGGGTAGATGTGAACTTGGAGGTCACACTATTCAATTCACTCTACTAAATCACCTTTGACCTGAGACTTGGAAAGCTGAGCAGAGTACGCACGGTCATGTGGATGTCACTTGACCATGGTCCTGGGCCACTGAGCATCCATCCCACCCTGCTGCCCCACCACTGAGAGAGAGGAGAGCCCCACAGAGCCACCCCATATCTATGTGTTTGCCTGGATGGAGAAGGAAGGGAACAAGTCTCCCTGGCTTGTGAACATTCATTAAGACAATCAGTGTTCTCCTGCTGGGGCTACCTTGGCGTAGGAGTGGGATTTCATGCAAATGAGACCCCTGCTCCAGGAAGCAGAAGGAGTGGTTTTTATCATTAGTCCATCCAAGTTGGTGTTTGGGGCTAACCAGCTGGGAGTCAGGAGGTGAGGACAATGACCTCCTCTTACCCTTCACCCTGAAGTATCTGAGGTGCCCCTCTTTGGCTCCTAGACCTGTGACACCTGCTGGAAACCCACCGTCCTTGAGGGTATTCTGTGTGCCAGCTTTGAGGAAGGCCAAGAGGACTCCTGCCCAGTGGGATAGCCACACCCAGCCCTCCACCAGAACCCCCCAGTGGGCAGAGTGTTGCCCTCCCCATTATCCCTGGGAACCTCCCAGGACAGAGGTCAACATCTTTTTTTTTGTTGTTGTTGTTTTTAAGATGTTGACGGACTTTTTTATTTTACTCATTTATTTATATGTGGTGCTTAGAATTGAACCCAGTGTCTCACACATGTGAGGCAAGCGCTCTACACTGAGCCACAACCCCAGCCCCCTCAACATCTTTTTTTTTCATTTATTTTTTAAAATACAAAGGTCAGTTCTAAAAGAAAGTCCACAAAGTTCCCAAGCCCCATCTCTCTTTCTTTTTGTGGAGCTTTTGTCTCTCTTTCTTTGCGGTGCTGGAGATGGAGCCCGGGTCTCATGTAGGCTAGGCATTTGCTCTACCACGCAGCTACACCCCAGCCCTTCTGCCTTTGAAATATTATATAAATACGATGGGGGTCAGGATGTAGCTCAGTGGTAGAACACATTCCTAGACTGTGGGTCCCCTCCCAGCACTGAAAAAAAAAATCAGAACATTCAAAATCTGAGACTGATCTTATCTCTCTCTTGAGAGTTTTTCCTTTGGGGCCAGAATACCCCCCCCAAAAAAGAAAAAAAAAACACTGTGAGCCTTTGACCATATTTTCATGCAGGGCAAGTCATTTCTGGGCTTGATTGGTGGTGTCTTTTCCTGTCTGCTCTTATATGCACCTGCCACAGGCCTCACTGTTTTCCCTCAAAGAAGAGAGATTTTACATAGAAAATGAAACAACTGGAAATGTCAGTCAGCAACTCAAAAGTGATTCTCTGAGTCTCAACTCTGAAATACACAACTATAGCAGAAATTTAAGTTTTATTTAGAAAATAGATGGTCCCTGTCACACTGCCTGTCCCATCTGCAGGAATTCTATCCCCCTCTAGTTCCCAAACCAGCCTCCCCTACCTGCTCCCAAAAACTCTCAGTGCATTGACCCTCTTCCTCCTAGCTCTGGGCTTGAAGTGCTTGAGGGAGGCTGGGGGACTGGGGTAGGGGTGGAGGGCCTGGTTTCTGTGTCCAGGAGAACTGGCCCTGGGCATCCCTGCACCTCTGGACACTTGCTTTCTCCCCAGGGTGATTCCAGAAGCCCCCTGGTCTGTGACATTGGTGGCATCTGGGCCCAGGCATGAGTGGTGAGTTGGGGGAATGAGTATAACTTCCCCAAGAAACCTGTTGTTTACACCAAAGTCAGCCACACGCTGCCCTCCACCCCATGCCCTGCCCTCTGGAGCTCTCTTGCAGAAGACCTCCCCACATCCCTTCTTTAGACCTTGTAAGCCTCTGCTAAGCCCTGGCCTCCGGCTCGTCCCCATGGGCCCTGAGCTGTTTCTCGCCTGCCTGGTTGGCCTGTGGTTCCCCAGGGACAGAGCCTGGCAACTTTTTATCCTTTCTCATCCCCCATCCAGGGTTGAGCCACAGGGTGCAGCCATCACTCAAAATATCTTTCTTTGCTGGTTTCTGGAACTCCTGGGGCTGGTCTGGGCTCCCTGCAACGAGTCTGTCTTTGAGACAATAAAGACTGGACCCAGCAGAACATGTCCACCCAGGCCTACCAGCCACAGCCTCCATTTGCAGTATGGTCTGATGCTCACAGCGGCCCCGGGAGGTGCTCATTGTTCTTGGCCCCATTTTGCAGACAAGGAAACAGGAGTGGGATCTCCTGGTGCCCAAGCCCACTTTTTCTCAGCAGTGCTGTTCGTAAGCAAAGTGGGCATGAGAGCAGCACATCCAGGGGGTCTTGGAGTCATTGACAGGACCAGGGGATAATACCAAGAACTTGAGCAAAGCATGGGTGAGTCCTGGGGTCACAGGTGGCATTGGGTAAATCTGAGGGTTTTGGGCAGACCTGGGGTCTACAGTTCATTGGTAGGGGTTGATAGATCCCAAGGTGATGAGCAAGGCTAGGGGTCATGGCAGAGCTAGGGTCAATCTCAGAGTCATGGACAGGTCTGAAGTTCAATGCCAGGGTTGTGGTCAGGGCTGGGGGTCAGGCCTGGGTCTGCCTGGACTGGGCAGGTGGTATGACATCTCACACCTGCTGGGTGTAAATGGCACAGGATTGGTAGCAGACTGGGGGTGCTCTTAGTCTTCTCCTTTCTCACTCTTCTTCCCAGTCTCTCCAGAGAACTCTGGGTTCTGACCAAAGACAGCTAAGAAGAGAGCTGGAGGCAGAAGCACAGGCTGGGACCCCAGCAGGGGTGGAGGGGCAAGTGGGGACCCCTAGGTCCAGAGGCAGGAGATGGGGGCAGTTTGAGCCTCTTTGGGTGGGAGTTTCAGCCTCCATCCCAGGACACCCCTCTCCCAGGGCTCCTAGAGCCCCTGGAGTCATAGGTCCCCTCTGTCACAAGCCCCCACATGGGCCCTCCTCACCCTCTTTGGCCTCTCTGGGCCCTTGTGCTTGTGCTTAGGGCTCCCTCCATAGTGTCCCTGCCCTGCTGCCTCACTCCCTGGACCTAGGCATTCCCTGGAGCCTCATTTGGGCATCTGGGGCATGTAGGCTCCTGCCACTTCTTCTCAGCTGCTGTGACTGGACTGTCTGCCTCCAAGAGTGACTCGTTATGGGTGGTGAGTCTAGCAGAGCTAAGCAAAAGCTAGGGATGGGGACAGAGAGCTGTGGTGCTGGTCGGGATGGGGCTATAGCGAGGAGGCCAGAGACCAGGGGGTGCAGCTGACCATGCTGGAAGGAAACAGCCTACCCTCTTTCCAGATCAACCAGCTGGTCATTCAGATAAGACTTCAGCTGACCACCAGGGACACAGCATGGTAACCTGGCCCCAAAGCTCTTACATGCTATATGTGACATGGAACCCTGTGTGGCCTGTCTGGGGTGCAAGAGGAAGGAGCATGGCCCCCTCCACTCATACAGAAGACCCCTCCCACACCACACAACAGCTGCTGGGGAACATATTCCTTCACAGGACTTTGTTGGGGATAGGAGCTGGCGGGTAGCCAGCCTGGGAGGCTATAGGAGAGCAGAGAGGAGAGGAGGAAGTGCTTCCCCAACCCCATGACATCCAAGGGACTTCTGAGCCTGGCAGATCTTGCCTCTGGCTTCCAACATTTGAGATTCTCCAAGGGCATCCATGGAGCCGCTCAGTGAGGCCCCTGGCTAAGCCACTCTTCTGCAGGTTGTCCCACTGATTTGCCTCCAATCCAGAGCCCTCAACCCTGGGGACACTGTGCACCTCCTGTTCCTCCTCCTCCAGCCCCTTCCTTCCTTTTGTACCCAACAATCATCCAGTTCCACAAGTGTTCCCCAAGCCTGCCTTGAGCAGAGTTTGGAGGTGGCCAATAACCATGGCACAACCACCAGATGAGACCATTTCAGCCACACTGCTCAGTTCTGGGGCAGTGAGTGGACAGGTAGTGGGGGCTTTATGGTTTGCTTTTCATACAGAGCAGAGAAAGCCTTGTTAAGGAGGTGAAGTTGGGGACCTGAATGCCAGGAAGAAGCCTGTCCTGCTGCTCTCTGAGGGCTGGGCTGGGAGGGGCTCTGGAGGCCTTGGGCAGTCTGTGGGGTTTGGTCAGGACCTGCAGCCTGAATGCTCCCTTGGGCTGCAGTTGAGAAAGTCTCCCTGTGCCTCCCCACAGCATCAGAGTGGTGGCTGGCTGTGTGTCTTGGGTGATGAGCTGTGTTTGGTCCCAGTGGCCAGGAATGCTCAAGAAACTGGCTCAGATACAACTGCTGGAGGGCTAAGGGAAGCAGAGGGGGATGATTTAGGGAAACTCTTGCCCCTTGCTATGTACATGGACTGGGTCTCTCCCCAAGCCCCAGCCCACTATTGAGGCCTGTTCTGCCCGAGTGCTTTGATCTGAGCCCAGGTCCACTGCCACTATCTCCGCAGGGGTGACCTGGCCACTGATGTGTGAAGTCAAGGAGACATGGAAGTGAGCTGGTGTAACCACAGCAGCACACCATGTGCCCTATGTCAAGGACGCCATCTGGGAATGATCTCTGCTGTGCCTCCAGCCAGGGCCTCTGCAGGCCCCTGCCTCAGCACTTGTCCCAAGACCCAGGACTCCCAGGAAGAGGACACATTTGGGACACTCCTGCAAGTCCTGACTGTCCTGCCTGGAGGGAGCTCCCTGAAGGCAGTGCTGGGGACGTCAACACTCCTCAAAACCCACCATGTCCCTAGGAGTGTTTCAGACACAGAGGGGTACCAGGCAAGCACACCCTCCACAGACCCCCTCCAGAAGCCTCTGGTCACAAGGACACTGGGATAGCCAACCCAGTGGTGTCTCTGTCTCCCTTTCCACTCATTCCTTTGACCCTCGGACAGTAACATTTGTCAAAGGCAGTTTCAGCTCGGTCAGGATTCGTATTGGTTGTCCTTCACCACAGCTTCGATGTGAGTGGGCAGCACTGAGCACAGCAAGACATCATGATTCAGCCCAGTGTCGGATGAAATCCTCTCATCTTCAGGAGCATTTATGAGCCTGGACAACATTGTGGTAAATTAAGTAAATTGGGTCCAGAAAGAGAGAAACTGAATGTCTTCGCTTATATGTTGAAGCTAAAAACACCTCATCTCAAAGAAGTAGAGAATGGAATGGGGTCACCAGAGGCTGGGAAGAAGGGGGAGGATGGTTACCAGGTGCAGGGGTGCAGTTACAGAGGAGGAATAAATTCTAAAGTGCTGCACCCAGTGAGGGAACTGTAGTTGGCAATTTATTGAATATAATATATAATATAATATAATATTATACTGAATATAATATAATGATAGATTAGCTAGTGTAGAGGATTTTGAATGTTCCCAACACAAAGAGGTGATAAAGGTTTGTGGTGATGAATATGATCCCTGCACATTGTATGCATGCATTGAAAAGTCACATTGTACTCATACCTATGTACAATTATGTGTCAGTTAAAGACAAAAAATATACCAGTGATCCAAGAGGCTGAGCAGGAAGATCTCAAGTTTGAGAACAGCCTAGGTAACTTAGCAGCAGGCCTGGCTCAAAAAAATAAAGAGGGCTGGGGAGGTAGCTCAGCTGTAAGGCACTCTTGAGTTCAATTCCCAGTACCATTAAATAAATAAATTTAAATGTACATATAAATATATTTAATTTTTTTAAAAAAATTAAGGCAATCCACTAATAGTGTGTACCTCCAATTTAAAGGGGAAAAAAGGCTCAACGAGGTCAGCGAAGGGGGCTTGCCGCTAGGGGGCAGCCTAAGCCGGTGGGGACCAGACTGCTGCCCGCTAGCAGACACAAAGCCCAAGGCCGTCACAAAGTCCCCAACAAAGTCCTGTGAAGGAATATGTTCCTGGCCTGGCAAACAAGGAGGAGGTGCTAATAGGCTTACCTGGGGGCTCCTGGCTGAAGGCCAGGTCCTTGGTCCTGGTGGAGCAAAGCGGGCAACAGAGAAGGCAGCCAGGAGACAAGAAAGGGGTTGTGAGGCTCACTGGCCGCTGCCCCATATCAAGGAGTGCAGAGGCTGACCAACCCCCGTAGCAGCTGAACCCAAGGGCTTCAGCGTAGGCCCAGGGAGCTCCAGCTGGGAGAATGTGGTGGCCAGGGCTCCCGCCTGCTGCCTCTCCCCTAGAGGGCGCCAGCAGGGCCTGGAGCAGTAGGAAGCAGAGGGGCGCCAGGTTGCAGGAGAGAAGGCCATGAGCACTCGGGGCGAGAAGCTGCTGCTGCTGCTGGCGCTGCTACTGTCTCGGGTGGAACCCGAGGAGGAGAAGGGTGAGTGCAGGGGGCGCTGCTGGCAGCACTGGTGGCAATGGAGGGGATGACGGGTGCCGAGGTCAAGGGCGCTCACCTTCTTGCCTCCACCCAGAGTCGCTGGAAGTGGACCTGTTGTCAGGTAAGGCGCCCAGGATGCCCGCTACCTGTGTGACTGTGGTGCGCCTGCACCGGGGTGCAAAGGACGCCTCATCCGTTCCTCTCCCTCACCCCAGATTCGAGGACTCATCTGTGTTTGAAAGTAACGGGGCCCTGTGGGAGGGCTGGGCCTGCGGGCCACAGGGGAGGATCCCAGAACCACGTCTCCTTCCACAGCCAGACCCAGGATGCGCGGGGCCTCGCGCGGGGCCTCGATGGAGCCCCTCGGGGGCCAGG
>NW_026000185.1:6601179-6606153 GCF_001458135.2 Marmota marmota marmota | reverse complement strand
CCCCGGGGGCAAGCCGGGCGGGGTGGGCCTGTCTCGTTCAACACAGCCACAGGTCCGTCTGACCATCCCAGGGCCATGCGGCCACCGGACCCTCCCGTCTCGCGTGGTGGGTGGAGAGAACGCGAGACTCGAGAGCTGGCCATGGCAAGGGAGCCTGCGCCTATGGGGCAGCCACATGTGCGGAGCCAGCCTGCTCAGCCGCCGCTGGGTGCTCACTGCCGCCCACTGCTTTGAAACGTGAGTCGGGGAGAGAGCTGGGGGCGGGTGGGAAGTGACCGTGGCCAGTGCCACACTTGAGCACCCATTTCAGGTGTATGCAGCCCAAGGCTCTTGTACTGAGCTCAAGGCTCTGCTGCAGCTGGTTGTACCCACCTGAGTTTCTGTGGGTGCCCCTGGAGGGAACCTTTTTCAGTTTCCTCCAGAATGTTCTTCCATTGCATTCCCATGCACCGTTGAGTGTATTGCTCACCCTTTTCTTTCTCTCTCCCCTTTCTTTTCCTACCACCCTCCACCTACCTTGCAGATGTATACCTCAGGAGTCGGGGGCTAAGGGGTGGGGCAGGTGCTGGCCAAGCAGCCTGACCTGTGGAGCTGTCTCCAGAGCAGCGGTTTGACTCAATCCTGCCCAGCACCCACACCACTACCCACATCTGTTCAGTTCTTTTGGGCTACATAGGGGTTCATGTCATTAGGACAGCTCTTGGAGGTGACAAGACCACTGGAGGGAGCCACTGTCCTCAGAGTGCCCAAAAGTGAGGGCTTTGGTTGTGTCTGTCTTGAGGGCCCATCAGAGGGACTTGCTAATGGTGTTTGGGATGAGCAGGTGGTAGTGGCCCCGCAGTGTCCCATCAGGAAGGGGTGTAGGTGTACTCAGGTGGCCCGCTCTCTTCTCCCCCACCAGTTCTCTTGATCCCTTTGAGTGGACGGTCCAGTTTGGGGAGCTGACTTCTAGGCCAGGTATCTGGAACCTGCAAGCCTACTACAATCGTTACCAAGTGGAAGATATCTATCTGAACCCCCAATTCAAGGGGAAGGCACCCTATGACATTGCCCTGCTAAGGTTGGACTCCTCTGTCAAGTACACAAACCTTATCCAGCCTATTTGCATCGTTCCCTCCGCGTTGGAATTCGAGAACCGGACTGACTGCTGGGTGACCGGCTGGGGGGACATCAGAGAGGGTGAAGGTGAGGCTGGGGATAGGTGGGTCTGGGAGAAGGTACTACTCATCCCATTTAGCCACCAAGCTCAGCTGCCCCTCTCTGGACTTGGGCACCTGCTCAGCATTCTCTGCTCAGAGGCTTCTCTCCTCTTGCTCCCACTGCAAGGGCAGGAAGACAGGCTCATCCCCTTCCCTTGCAGACACCATGTGAGCCAGAAGGAAGGGGTGCAGAGGAGGCCGGCTTGGCCAGCCTGAGAGATGGGGGTCCTGAGGGTGTGGAGAAGAACCTCAGCCTTGCTTTATTCATGTGTCTTCCCACTTCCTCAGCCAGCCCACCACTGAGCCTCAGTGTGCCTTCTGCAGCCACCCCAGTTCCACTTGCCTGTCCCAGAGAGCTGAGCCCTTTCTTCTCAAAATTTCCAAGCCACAGGGTGTGGCCAGCACAGCTGCTCAGTAGGTTGAGGCAGGAGGATCTCAAGTTCAAGGCCAACCTGGGCAACTTAGTGAGACTGTCTTAAAATGAAAAAAAAAAATTAAGAGACTGAGAGAGATTTTTTAATATTTATTTTTTAGTTTTCGGCGGACACAACATCTTTGTTTGTATGTGGTGCTGAGGATCGAGCTCTTAACCTCAGGGTAGCTCTGAGGTTTAACAGGGTTAGCACCCAAGCTCTTAGAAGTGTCCAATGTAGAAGAAGCACTATCTGTGTGTCAGCTCTTGTCATCCTTTACAGGGTCCTGTGGTAACTGGACCCAGACAGGAATTGGGTTCACATCAGGCTCTGACACTTCTCTGGTGCCTTTCTGGAGGTGACTTTTCCCCTGACCTGTTCTTTATCTGGGAGTGGGTCTTGATGCCCCACCATCCCAGAGGTGATGAAGGAACCTTGAAAGCACATGGTTCAAGCCTTGGAGGTGCCCCGGGTGTCATCAAGGAGAGAGCATCAATGGATGGCTCCCACCCTGTCTGGCATCTGGATGCTGCAGCAGGGCTTTGTTAATCATAAAACCATTTCAGCCATCTTAACCCCTCCCCTTATGCTTATTTTGACTGAGGAATCACCCCACTGCCTCAGGCAGGAGCTTTGTGTACATTCTACAGTGAGAGAAACTGAGTGTTGGCAGAGTGCTAACAGCCTGTACTTCCACTGGTCCCTCTTCCTTCCTTCCTTCTTCCTTCCTTCCTTCCTTTCTTCCTTTTCTTTATTTATTTTTTGGTACCAGAGATTGAAGACACAGATGATAAACCACCAAGCAACATCCCCAGCCCTTTTTTAAAAAAATTTTTAAGATGTTGATGGATCTTTATTTTATTCATTTATTTATATGTGGTGCTGAGAATTGAACCCAGTGCCTCACACATGCTAGGGAAGCGCTCTACCGCTGAGCCACAACCCCAGCCTGCTCCCAGATATAATATTTTATTTAGAGACAGGGTCTCACTGAGTTGCTTAGGGCCTTGCTAAATTGATGAGGCTTGGTTTGAACTTGTGATCCTCCTGCCTTAGCCTCCTAAGCCCCTGGGATTACAGGGGTGCATCACTGCACCTGTCTCCACAGGTCCCTCTTTGATATTGTTCTTTTGTGTGTTGCAGGGGTTGCTGGGGATTCAATCCAGGGCCTGGAACATGCACTCTACCACTGAGCTACACCCTAGCCTTCTTCTGTAACTTGTTGATTGTTCCTGAGTACAGGGCTGGAGCCCAGGCCCAGCAAGAGACAGTTGCAGGCATTGTTGGTGCCCAGGGTCACCCCTATCCAACAGCCTATGATGTCTCTCCTCAACCCCAGCAGAGAATTAAGTTGCCTGTTTCTCTGTCCCCTGTCCCCCACAGATCTGCCATCTCCTTACACCCTCCAGGAAGTGCAGGTCTCCATCATCAACACCACCATCTGTAACCACTTGTACCAAATGTCAGACTTCCGCTATAGCATCTGGGGAGACATGGTTTGTGCCGGACAGCTCGAAGGAGGCAAGGATTCCTGCTTCGTGAGTGTCACCCCAGCCCACCATGATCTTCTGCAACTATTATCCCACTTTTCCCAGCCCCAGGCCAAACATCAGCTTGTTACCCTATACCTCATTTGATCTCATGCTAATCCTGGGAGGTAGAGACTGTCCCACTTTGTAGATGCAGAAACTGAGGCTCTGTCCCTCCTGGGGAAAAGACAGTAGAACTCATACCCAGTCTCCTGGCTCCACAGCCACCCCTGCTCCCCCAGCCTCTCTGCAGGCCCCACCTACCCTGCCCAGGGCTGGGCTCACCCAGGCTTCTCCCCAGGGTGACTCAGGAGGACCCTTAGTCTGCGAACTGGAAGGGCTCTGGTATCAGATTGGAATTGTGAGCTGGGGAGTGGGCTGTGGTCGACCCAACCGGCCTGGAGTCTACACCAACGTTAGTCAGCACTTTGACTGGATCCGGATGCTGATAGCCCGCAATGGCATGCCCAGGCCTGACCCCTCCCCTGCACTGCTGTTCCTTACTCTGCTCTGGGTTCCCAGGCTCCTGGGACCAGTCTAAATGAACCTGACCTTCGAGGGTTGGAACCTTCTGCTAGTTAAAGCTTTGGTCCTCTTCTGTTCTATTGGCTAGTAAACACATTCAGCATTCTTCCAGACTTGGTGGCTTCCTTGACAGTTTCCTCCTGTTCACCCCTGTCCAGTTCAGCCCAAGACCTGTCCCCAACTAACCAAAAGCTCGGCTAATGCAAACAGCAGAACCCTCTCCATTTAGTTCAATCAGATAATTTACAAGAGGGGTGTAGTTGTAAGGTGTCTGGGGGCTGGGAAGAGTGGGGGTGCAGGTGCTGGAGAGCATCCCAGTGTACACCATCATGTAAATGTCAGTCACTCTTTGTGTTACTCTGGTCCCCTAAAAGCCAAACTAGGACCAGGCCTTTGGTGCAGGTGAGGAAGTTGGGAAACTGAGGCAGGGAAGTACTGAGTTTATACAAACAGTTTCTCATTGTGGGTAATCTCAGCACTGGTTCACTGAGGACAAGGACAGCAGGGTTGGCATTCCTCCTGACCCCCAAGGCACGGGTGATCCCAAGGCATGGGATTCTCCAGAGCAGGAGCTGACTCCAGCTGAGGCTGTCAATCTGGGCTTCACCAGTTGCAGCATCAGCAGGAAGTGGTGGGGGTGGGCCAGTGGGAAGGCACCCACCACCCTATCTGCATCCGAAGGCCCTCCTTAGTATGGCCAAGAGACCTGCTCACCAGGGCAGCTTTGGTGGGGGGTCTCTAGCCTATTCAAGCAGAGTGGGTCTTGCAAGATCCCAAATGCTGTGAGAACAGAAGATGAAGATGCTGTGGCCAGATTCCTCTCTCCTGGTGCCACCCACAGCCCCACTTCCTGGAAAATACACACCCTGAAGCTCCTCTCAGGTGTGAGCCTGGGAGGAAAGCTAGAGAGGGCTTCTGACTCCCTACTCTGGGGGTAAGCTGCAAAGGATGTACTGCCCTCTCTACACCGTGGCCTGGTCTCCTCTCCCCCGTCTTGCGGTTCCCATAGAGAGATTAAAAACCCTTGTGGACAAGTTCCGTCAGCACTGAGCCCCACCGGCAGCCTCCTGTCCCAGCACTCCTGCGCCCTTACAGAGCCGCCACTCTCCTCCAGGCCCCCCTGGCTGCTCCACCCGCACTGGCTGCGGGTCTTGTGTGTCCGCCCAGCCTGGCCTCAGCAGGCGCCCGTTCTCCGTCTAGATCGCCCAGGCAGCCTCGGTGCAGCCTGCGCCCGCCTGCTGCTGGACCTGCTCCTACCGCACTTAACACCTCTGTCCCTTCATGCCCAATGCCTCGCGGGATGTGTTC
>NW_026000185.1:6594694-6599776 GCF_001458135.2 Marmota marmota marmota | reverse complement strand
ACAGCAGTGGCGCGGCTGCGGCCGCCGGGTCCGCCCTGCTCCGGAGGCAGGAGTCAGGGGGAGAAACTGCGGCACCGCCCAGGGCCGCCCCAGTGCCTCCGAGCCCTCCGTCGGATAAGGGCCCCAGCCGGCCAGCCCTAACAGTCCCTCGGCTGCGCCTCCCAGCGGGGCGACCCTGAGTTCCGCGTCGCGTCCCCGCCGCGACCAGCGGTGCTGGCCTTGCAGTGAGTCTGAACTCACCAGCAGCGGCCTTGGAGACACACCCTTCCCTTTGCCTCACTCACGCTGGAGAAGGAAACTGCGTCAGGGGTCGGGGGACCCCATCTGGAGAGGTCCTGTGCCATTTGGATCCAATGCCGGTCTTTTGCGGTACCGATTGGCGCGAGTACGGATCAGGAACTTCAGTCTCCGCTTGGGGACTTTTAGGCCTTTTGGGTCCACGTGGTGTGTTTGGGGTAGTGAGCAGCTTGACACAGCCAGGGAAGGCCGCAGTCCAGTTTCTCCTCTCCGGGAACTTGTTTTGGAAAGGTGCCCTGTTTATTCCGGTTTCCTTCGGTGGGTCGGTGGGTCGGTGGTGCCCTCTGAGAACTCCTGCAGGCGCGTCCTGGTCAACTTACAGCACTCAGCCTGAATCTAAGCAAAAGACGGTCTCTTCAGTAATAGACCTGGCTCTGGTATTTTTTTGGAATAAAAAAACAATTTGAAAGTAGTTCCTGAAGACAGCATTGGACAGGATTTTATTCAAACTCACCAAGGTTAAATTGCCCCTGGATTCATAGACACAGCTGGGGTGTGGGGAGCAGGCTATGGCTCCTTTTTTTTTTTTTCTTAGTAGAGACTTTTCTGCTCACATTTTGTCATTTTGTTTTAACATCATGGAGGTTTGTTTATTTATTTTGGTCCCCGGGATTGAACCCAGGGGACCTTAACCACTGAGCCACATCCATCCCTTTGTATTTTATTTAGAGACAGGGTCTCACTGAGTTGCTTAAGCCCTTGCTAAATTGCCCGGGCTGGCTTTGAACTCCCAATTCTCCTGCTTCAGCCTCCTGAGCCGCTGGAATTACAGGCATGTGCCACAGGCGCTGACTCTTCACTGGCTTTTTTGTTTGTTTGCTTGTGTTTTAGTTGTAGATGGACAAAATGCCTTTATTTTATTTATTATTTTTATGTGGTGCTGAGGATCGAATCCAGTGCCTCACATATGGTAGGAAACGCTCTGCTACTGAGCCACAACCCCAGCCCCACAACTTGTAGCTTTCTCAAAAAAGTAAATGAGGGCTGAGGTTGTGGCTCAGCGGTAGAGCACTCGCCTAGCACATGCAAGGCGCTAGGTTCACTCATCAGCACCACATAAAAATAAATAAAGGCATGTGTCCAACAACAACTAAAAAAATATTTAAAAAAAAAAAGTAAATTGACTTTTGGGTTCTGTCTGCTTAGATTAATACTTTTGTTTGATTGGCATGCCTAAGATATTTCTGCGAATGGTTTTAAGTTACTTCTTGAACTGAAATTACAGGTTTACATGAATGCATTGGTTTTTTTTTTTCCCTTCTGCCTAGACAAAGATAATTTTGTTATTCAAGTTTGCTTGGAAATTTGTACTTTTAGTTAACCCTAGGCAGAATGCAAACATGTAAGTTTACTTGGATTCATTTGAGACCGGACCCAAAGGAGCAAAAATGTAAATCAGGCTTTTTAAAATGCAAGCAGCTGTGGCCCAACTCTGTGCTTGCCTGTAATTCCAGAGACTTAGGAAGCTGAGGCAGAAGGATAGCAGATTTGAGGCCAACTTGGGAAACAGGGTGGGCTGGAGAGCTGAGGGACTCTCATTCCCCAGAAGGGCTCCAGGTAGGAGGAAGAGCAAGATATTGGGAGGGCTACGGCCATCTTGCACTGCACTTGTACACCTGACTGGTCTTGGGGCCTGAGTTCCCAGACACTCTGGGAAGAAGGAGATGATTGCAGCTCATGGGCTCCTGGGCTCATGCTGGGGTGGGGCTGGGCTCACACCTGTCCTCCAAACTTGGGCAGGGCCTAAGGCCTCCACACAATGCCTGAGAACAGGGGTCCAGGCCTGCATGATCTGGGGTCCTTGACCCAGCTCCCAGGGCCTCCCCCCCCCCCCCCCGCTCTTGTCCTGGAATCACAATACCCACCTTTCACTGGGTGCTAGCTGCTAGCTAAAGTACTGAGTGCCTGGCCTGACACCTCCTGTAGGACATACCCCCTGCCCCCAAGAGCTCTTATGACCCCCAACTGTGCAGCAGAGGAACTGAGACTGCAGGGTGAGGACCTGCTGAGTCCCACAGGAATGGGCAAAAAATTCTACCTTCTGCTCTGTGCTGCAGCTGACTGTGTCTCTGTGGGCTGGATGGGCAGTGGAGCTGTAGAGCTCAGAACCTGCCACAGGCACCTTGGACAAGCACACCCACTCAGCCCTGTTGGCCATTGACCTTCCATCCCCAGGCTCTGTGGGCCTTAGGTGGGCCAGGACACCAGGGGTGAGAGAGGTAAACTCATTAATCAAGGACACTGGATCCCAACAGGAAAAATGGAAGTACCTGCCCTCTGACCACCCACAGCCAGTGCCTTGACATCTGCCCACTTGCCACCAGGGGGCGGCAGTGGGCCTGTCTCTTGGGATCAGGGACCTCCCAGATGTGCTGCTGGGCTTGGCACTGGGGCTGCCCTCCACCTCACCTCCAGGTAACCAACTTCCAAGGGCCTCAGTGCCCCAGGGACAGGATGACCCACTGAGCACCCAAATGCTGCAGTGCAGTGGAAATCATGCATGGTGACAACCCTGGTGTGACGGCTTCTCCACTTGTTCATTTTCATCTCTAACTGATCTCCTGAATTCTGAGAGAGGAAATGTGGATTTTAGTTGCTTTGAGTATTTTGAACGCTTTTTTGCTTATGTCCCAAGACCTCTGCTCTGGGGACACAGAGGGACATGCCTCCTACATCTTTTAGTGGAATGCAACTTTTTTAAAAATTTTGTTTTTAGATGTTGATGGACCTTTATTTTATTCATTTATTTATATGCAGTGTTGAGAATCGAGCCCAGTGTCTCACACATGCTCTACCACTGAGCCCCAGCCCCAGCCCCTGAATGCAACTTTTGTCTATGGAAAAGATCCTCAGTTTTCAAACCAAAGACCTCTAGCCTTGGACATGTTTTATCTGACATTAAAATTTCCTCATCTGCTTTCATCTTTTGTGCAGTTCTTTCAATAATGTATATTAAAGCTGAAACAGAAAGAAAGCATTTAGAAAGAAATGGCAGGCTGGGGATGTAGCTCACTGGTAGAACACCTGCCTAGCATGCACAAGTCCCTGGGTGTGATCACTGGTACCACCAACAAAAATCAAATAGAAAGAAGTGACCAAAAAAACAACAACAACAACTTTCTCCACCTACTTCTGTTTGCACTCACAGAAATGTACTTGCTGGCATTTTGTAAGAAAGTCCAGTGTTGCTGAGTGTGATGGCCCACACCTGTGATGCCAGAGACTTGTGGGGTTGAGGTAGGAGGAGTGCAAGTTCAAGGCCAGCCTCAGCAAGTTGGGAAGACCCTGCTGCAAAATAAAAATAAAAAAGGACTGTGAGCGTAGCTTAGTGCCTCTGGGTTCAATCTCCAGGATCATTAAGGAAAAAAAAAAGAAGAAGAAGAACAAGAACAAGAAAAAGATACTCACATAGTCTCACCAACCCAAAGATGGACTTTGTGATTTCAAAAGAAACTGAAGTTTCACATGATTCAGAAACCTTATATGGATAAAGACACAATCCTCCCACTTGAGGAGTTTCTGTACTGTGCAGGGCAGTTTCCAATGGATGAGTAAATCTCCTTTGAAGACATCACCACAGTCCTTGTCATATCCATCATCCTCTGCCTCAGTGAGCTGCTTGCTCCCAGAGATGCTCTGTGAGCTGCAGCCATCGTGATTGACCCTCTCTGTGCTCATAGCTCCTCTGCTGAGTGTGATGCTGAGGAGGTGACTCTCCCTGGCTCTGGTGACCTATTTCCTGAGAGAGGCAAGAGCCTTCCAAGTCCTCCCCTCTGAGGGTGCCCATTACTTGCTTCAGCCCATGTGGTGTCAGGAATGTTCCAAGTGCAGTTAATGCACTGCATCTTCAGACTGGCTCAGTCTGGACATTCCCCTGCTGCAGAGGCCATCTTTACCTTCTCATTTATTTATTTACCCATTTACATATGGCACTGGTAGCTGAACCCAGATTCTTGCACAAGGTAGGCAAATGTTCTATCCCTGAGTTAACTTCCCACACCCCCGGGGGATGGGGGGGGTCAGTCTCTTTCTCTCTCTCTTTTTCCCTTTTTATTTATTAAGACAGGGCTCCCAAAGACTTGGGATGACCTGCCTCATCCTTCTGAGCTACTGGGATTACAAGCATTCGCCACCACTTCTGGCTGAATCTGTCTTTACAGCCTTCTCTTGTGGAATCCCTCCTCCAAATCCTTGCCCTGCCTTCTGAGTTCCTTTCTTTGTTTTCTTTTCCAGCTTACCACTGCATTTCTTACTTAGCTATGACCAAATTAGTGCTGAGCCCTTCTGCTACAATGTTCTGCTCAGCAGTGATATTTTAAACTTCTCCACACTCTCTTTTCTCCAGTTGCTCCTTTCCTGGACAATCCTTGCCTCCTCCTGGAAGACTCCTCCTGAATCTTTCTGAGGGACACTAGTTCCAAGTTTCCCAGTTGTAGAGGGGTGTAGTGGTGAATGCTGGTAATCCCAGTGACGGGAAGGCTGAGGCAGGAGGATCCCACATCCAGCACAGCCTTGGTGACTGAACTGTCTGAAACTTTGTTTAAAAGGGCTGGGGGTGTGGCTGGGCGTTAGAGCATCCCCAGGCTCTATCTCGGGTATGAAAAACAAAATAAGTAGTTTCCCAGTTGTCTGCTCTCCGTGGATTATCTGGGTTTCCTCTGTGGTCAGCTGACCTCCCTGCAACAGACCCTCTGATGAAGGCCCGAGTTCTCCTGGAACATTCTCCATCCTCCTTGTTGGGCCGTCCAGGGCCAACTCAGCAGGAGCAGGGTGTTCCAATCCAGC
>NW_026000185.1:6558296-6592385 GCF_001458135.2 Marmota marmota marmota | reverse complement strand
CCATAAGAAGGACTTGCCATGGACACTAATGGTGTCCATAATGAGCAAGTAGTAGCAGCCCCACAGCATCACCCCAGCCCAGGTGTGCTCAGATGGCCAGGCCCCCTTCCCCGGGCCCTGGAGGTCGCTCTCTTCTCCCCTGCCAGGTTCTCTCGTGCTTCCAGGTGGATAGTCCAGCTTGGTGAGCTGACTCTCCGCCAATCTTTCTGGAGCCTGCGGGCCCACCGAAACCGGTACAGAGTGAAGGACATCATTGTGAACCCCCAGGCTAGAGGGAAGTTCCATGACATCGCCCTGCTGAGGCTGGCCTCCTCGGTCACCTACAGCAAGTACATCCAGCCCGTCTGTGTCCTGTCTTCTACCTTCACGTTCCTGCACCGGTCCGACTGCTGGGTGACTGGTTGGGGAGTCATCCATGAGAATATGGGTAAGGTTGGGGACAGAGGGCTGGGCTGGGCACTATCCTCATCCCATTTAGCCACCAGGTCCAGCTGCCCCTCCTGGACCTGGGCACCCGCTCAGCATTCTCTCCTCAGGGGCTGCCCTCCTCTTGCTCCCACTGCAAGGGCAGGAAGACAGGCTCTGTCCCCTTCCCTTGCAGACACTGTGTGGGCCAGAAGGCAGGGGTGCAAGGGGGGCCGGCTTGGCATAGTGCCTTTGCTAGCCAGTAGGGGTGGCAGGCTCAGGACAGCCTCCTGCCAAGGGCCTCTGCCGTTAACTTCCTTCCACTGTGATTTAGTTCACAAACCCAAACTTATAGCCAGCAGTGGCGAAGCAGGCTGTTCAGAGATCTGCGGGGCGTTCCCAAAGCTGTGCGGCCATCCTGGCACCCTCTACCTCAGAACAGCTCCATCTCAGCAGGAGTCCCCGCCCTCCTTGATCATTCCTCTCCGTGCCTGGTGGCCTGGGCTCATTGCCCCTGGCAACCACCGCCTGCCCTCTGCCTGCATGGATTGCCTGCTCTGGACATTCCTTGCCAACGCAGCCACAGAGCGTGTGGCCTTTTGCATCTGCTTCTTGCACGGGCTGTCGTGTCTCCCAGGGTCGTCCCGTTTGCNACCCCTCCTGCCAGCTGCACTGCCACCCTGCTCCCCCAGCCTCTCTGCAGGCTCCACCCACCTGCCCTGGTTGGGCTCACCCAGGCTTCTCCCCAGGGTGACTCAGGAGGACCCTTAGTCTGCGACCTGGAAGGGCTCTGGTATCAGATTGGAATTGTGAGCTGGGGAGTGGGCTGTGGTCGACCCAACCGGCCTGGAGTCTACACCAACGTCAGTCTACACTTTGACTGGATCCGGATGCTGGTATCCCGTAATGACATGCCCAGGCCTGACCCCTCCCCTGCGCTGCTGTTCCTTACTCTGCCCTGGGCTCCCAGGCTCCTGGGGCCAGCCTGAGCATACCTGATCCCATGAAGGTACTGTGGGAACCATAGCTCTGCACCTTCCCCATCCTGTGGACACCCAGTATTGTGTGGTGACAGCTTCCCAGACCAGCCCCTTTCCCCTGCTGTCTTGTTTGCTAATAAACACTTATGCATACTCAAGTTGACAATCCAGAACATGATGGGCACCCTGTGCTTCCTGGACCATTGTCTGTATTACCCATGACCTGTGCAGCCCAGGACCTGTCCCTAACTCCTAATCTTGTCCAGCTGTTGGTCACAGACAGCTGAACCCTTTCCAGTCAGTTCACCCAGAAAGTTGATTTGTGGGAAGAGGGTCATAGCCCCAGGGTGTCTGGGAACTTGGAAGTCTGGGGAAGGGTGACAGGGAATAAATGTTCCTCATGGACAGCGCCCCCCGCCCCCAGTCTTGGTGTGCCCCACTACATGAGTCTCAGATGCTCCTGGTGTTACCAAGATCCCGTAATGGTAGTTTACTGGGGTGGTGAGCTAAGGAAGTACAGGCCAGGAGTGTGTTGGGTTTTCCCACAATAAAAAAGAAGCTGAACGGGAAGTGGACTTAGCCTGAGACCCTGCCTCAGTTTTTCAATATGGGACTGAGACAGGGGCTGGGTTTAGAGGCTCTTTCCTCCTTCCTAAAGTTCAGATGCACATTAATCAACCTGCTGCAGACTCCTCCCCTAAAAAGAGCCAGTTTCTCAGGAAGAACCCACACCGGCCGGGCTTTCTGGGTCCCCTCCATCCTCCGTCCCTGCCTTTCACCCCAATCACCGTTCCTAGCAACCTGCTGAACGGTGCCCAGCCCTACAGCCTACCCCCTACCAAGGTCTGGCCCCACTCCCATTCAGCCCTCCAGCTTTCCAGCTGCTTCTGTCCCTGAACAACTGGCCCTATCTCCACCAGGCTGTCCACAGGTGGCCGATCCTGGGGAGGCCTGAAGAGGACGGGAGCTTACTGCTTTTATTCCTGTGGCATTATGTTTGCCTTGTACCAAGCACTGATCCAGGCTCTGCCCATTCATCCAGTCACACTGGAGGAGAGAGCTATGGCCGCACAGAGCATGGGTGTTTTAGTTCTGGGGAATCAAACCCAGGTCTCATATACGCCAGGCAAGTGCTCTCCCAGCCCAGAGTGGTCTTGAGTGTGGGTCCAGGCTATGGGCAAGACTAGCCTTAAAACTTCCTGCCCCACCTCCACACCCAGAAGCTAGGTAGGTCCCCAGGGGGTTCCCTCATGCCCAGCCTCCTGCCACACTCAGCCCTGTTGACCCACTCCCACATCCAACAGTGCCTGCTCGGAATGGAGCGCTATTCTGCCCACTGGAGACTGTTGACTAAATGTTTGAGCCTCCAAAATTCCTATGTGGAAGCTCTATATCAGTCAGCTTTTCACTACTATAAAAGTACCTGAGGCAAACTAACTTTATAGTGAAAAAAGGTTTATTTAGTTCAAAACTCACAGGCTCCAGGGCATAGCGCTGGCATGGCTCAGTTCTGGTGATGACCTTCTTGCTGGCAGAGCCCTGAGCTGTGGGGCGGGCAGGAACTCATTTGCCTCTATGGTCTCCCTCCCCCTTCTTACAAAGCCACAGGATCCCATCCTGGGGGCTCTATTTGAACAGCCTATTCTAATCTCATCACTTCCCAAAGGCTTCACCACAAAAAACATAGCAGTATCCAGTTCCCCTCCTCTTAATGCCATTAACATGAACCTTTGGAGATTAAAATGCTTCAAGACTTGAGGTTGGTGTGGGGGGGGGGGCAACCATACTGAGACCATAATCCCCAGCGTGACTGTTTTTGCCTTTATGGAAGTAATTAAGATTAAGTGAGGTCATAAGAATGGAGCTCTGATAAAATAAGATCAGTGTCCTTAGAAGAGAAGACAATCACTCTCTTCCCCTCTGCACCCAGAGGCCATGTCAGTACCCAGCAAGATGGAGGCCTCCTAGCAGGCCAACGGGAGCAGTCTCAGAATGAACCAGACCTGGTTGGCTTTGACCTTGTACCCCACCCCCACATCCCCCCTACCCCCACACCCTCAGAACCTTGAGAAGTACATTTCTGTTTAAGCTGCCACACCTAGGATAACTGTCAGCAGCTTGGGCTGACTAGTTCAGGGCCATAAACCCAGACCCGGCCTCATGGAGAGGAGATGAACAATACAGATGAAACCTCCAGACCCATGTCAAAATCAGAATCTTGACATGGTGTGAGGGAGACATGGCTTCAGCAGTGAGGCCCCTGAGCAAGAGACAGAGGAGCAGAGGCTGAGGGGCCAGGAGTGCCGACAGAAAGGGAGAGGGGCTGCACAGCCTGTGGGTGAACCCAAGGGATGACTCACAGGTCTGGGCATTGTCCTGGATCCAGCCCTCCACTGGACCCCTTCCCTATCTCCTGGCCTCACCCTAGACCAACAGTCTTGCTATGTTCTGGCCACCCCAAGCCAGAGGGTGGACTGTTTCCTAAGGTCACACCTGCGTCTGGCTCTGATCAGCTATGCATTCCCACTCTGAGCTCAGGATCCAGGGGGTGTTGGCCTGGCTGGGGTCTCCATATGGAGTCAGCCAGCCAGGCCCAAGGTCTGGGGTCCAGAGTCTGCAGTCAGGGCCCCATGTGGGGCTGGCTGGCCCAGCCAAGCTGGGATTACTGGACAGAACAATAGAGCTCAGAAGCCCCAGTGACCATGCCCCACCAGGAGGCAGGATCAGGTTCAGAGATGAGCTGCCAAGGATTCTCTGGAGCTTCCCAGCCTGACCGCAAGCCCCAGGTCTCCGCACATGGTATCCTCTCCCTGCCACTTCCCAAGTGCTGCTCAAAGAATCTTTGTTTGAGGCTGGTCAGTGAAGCCACATCCCTGCCTGGGCCCTGGCCCAGCCTCCGCCCCTCTGCCCTTTAAGCCCCAGGCCCTCCCCTAGTCCCAGACAGTGGAGAGGGCACCAGGCTGTGAGGGTGAGAGCAGTGTCCAGGGCATGCCGGGGCAGGACAGTGCAGCTCCTGGGTAATGGGAGGGAAGGACGGTGTTGGTGATGAGGCTCTAGGACTCCTGTTGAGGTCCAGGAGACCCAGATCTGAAAGCTGGGGGGACTTCATACTGGGCTGGAGGTGGTCACCCAGGACCGGGGCTGAAGGAAGGGTATTAAGCCTGGGTGGAAGGGATAGCACAAACAGAAGGGCCACCGAGGGAGGGGCAGGTGGGGTTAGGGGTGTTCCTCTCTGCTCCCTGCCAGAGCCCAGCACTGGGCAGAGCTGCCTTACCCAGTCCAGCCCCGGAGACAGGATGATGGGGGCTTCCCAGCTCCAGATCCTGCACCTGCTGGTATTCGGTGAGTGGAGCAAGGAGTAGGGGTGATAGCCACAAAGAACTTGGCTCCAGGTCATCCACGTCACCACCGCTGGGCCTGCTTCTGGCCCCCCCACCCTGCATGTCCTCAGTTCCTGACCTTGGGCTCTCCAAGTCCCAACAGGTTACCTGTGTAAAGGGCCTGGGTCCCACCCCCACCCCAGTGTTCAGGAAGGTGACATCAGGTAACCAATCACATAGGAGCCTGGCACAAGCTCAGTGCCACACATATGCCTGCCTCCCTCCTAATCTCTGACCACCCCCCAGTTATCTGACACCAAGTCCATAATCCAGCTCTCTCTCCACTTCCTCCTCCAGGAGCTACCGGGTCGTTGGCGTCCGCAGGTAAGAAGCCTCAGAGCTGCCCCTCCAGGCCCTAGGCCTTGTCTCTTCTACGCACACTTGTCTCCAGGCCCCAGTCCTCTGCCAACCCTGGCTGTCCCCTTGTTGTCTCACAGCCTGTGGGCAACCCCTCACGTCCAGCCGGATCGTGGGGGGCCGGGATGCCCGTGAGGGAGAGTGGCCCTGGCAGGCGAGCATCCAGCACCGGGGGACACACGTATGCGGGGGGTCGCTCATCGCATCCCAGTGGGTGCTGACTGCAGCACACTGCATGGCCAGGTCAGCTCCCGGAGCCCCAGATGGATGCAGGTGGGGAGGAGGGCGTCTGAAGGTGTAGGCAGGGCCAGTTCCCCACGGGATGGTCTTCTGGGTGGGGTCTGCTTCAGTGATCCCCTTCCCTGTCGTGCAGACAGGCACTTCCATCTGAGTACCGTGTGTGCCTGGGGATGCTGCGCCTGGGCCCTGTGTCACCCCCGGCACTCTCCGTGCCAGTGTGGAGGGTATTGCTGCCTCCAGACCACTCTATGGATGCCACCCGCGGTGACCTGGCACTGCTGCAGCTACGCCACCCAGTACCAATGAGTGCCCACATCCAGCCCATCTGCCTGCCCATGCCTGGTAGTCACCCACCACCCAGCTCACCCTGCTGGGTCACCGGTTGGGGCACCCTCCGCCCAGGAGGTGAGGCATGGAAGGCTTGGCATGAGGTTATTGAGGGAACCCCCTTCTTTATCTAACTGGGCGTCCCAGACCCTCACAGTCCCAATTCAGGACGCAGAACCACTTGTAAGAACCTGAAACTTCTCCCCAGAGCCAGATCCAGGGTGTCCCCTGCCTGACAAATCAGAATCTCGGGCTCCACTTCTTCCACGAGCCCTGCTCTACACTCTGCCCTCCTCTGGCTCTCAGAAGTCTCCCCTTTTCCCCAGTGCCACTTCCAGAGTGGCGTCCCCTGCAAGGAGTGAGGGTGCCACTGCTGAGCTCACGCGCCTGTGACCGCCTGTACCATGTGGGCACCAGCATCCCTGAGGCGGAGCGCATAGTGCTGCCGGGAAACCTCTGTGCTGGCTACCTTAGGGGCCACAAGGATGCCTGCCAGGTGTGTCCCCCACCTATAACCTCTGGAGTCCATGCCCCTGTGTCCAGCACCCTACCTCCCTAGAACTCAGGACCCAGCAGATCCCACCCCCAGGCTGCTTTCCAGCCCCCAATCCAGAGGTATCACCCCAGCGACCTAGGACAGCTGCCCTGAAGTCTTGGGAGGACTGGGACCTACAGTACCTTTCTGTTTGTTGCAGGGTGACTCCGGGGGACCTCTAAGCTGCTTGCAGTCTGGGCACTGGATCTTGGTGGGTGTGGTAAGCTGGGGCAAGGGCTGTGCCCTGCCCAATCGTCCTGGTGTCTATACCAGCGTGGCCAAGTATAGCCCCTGGATTCAGGCTCACCTCAGCCTCTAATTCTGGGTGGTTTTGGTGCTGCTGACCTGGAGCCTCAGCCTCGATCCATCCAGGACCTGCACACATCCTCCTCTCAGAGATCCTAATGGGCCATCCATGTACTCTCCATTCCCCTGCCTCTTCTCCTCCAGGGCACTCACTGAATGTGATTCCACAAGCCAGCAATCCAGGGACCTTCTGTGTGTCCTGGGGGCTCACTCTCCTCCTTCCCCTCCTGTCTCATCTTTACCCTCAGCTCTGGCCAGGGATGAGGGCAGGACAGCAGATATAGGCAAACCAGCTGCCCCTGTCTGGCCTGTGTCCCCCTTGTTTTCTTGAGGAAGATAGACATATGCAAAGCATAAGAGAGATTCAACACCAAGGAGCGTCTCCGTTGCTGGCTCTGAAGATGGAGGAGCCAGGAACTGAGAACATCCTACAGTGGCCTCTGGTCGACACCCAGCAGGGCACAAGAATCTGGGACCTCCAAATGCCAGTTCTGTGAGCCCCACCCTGATGACCCCTTGCCCTCAGCCTAGCAAGACCCTAAGCAGAAAACCCAGCTGAGCCACTGGACTCTGACCTACAAAGTCATGATTAAATAAATTGGTGTTCTGTTAAGCTGCTACCTTTGTGGCAATTTGTTACACAGACATAACAACTAGTAAAGATTTTGCTCCACTGTCCTGGAGGTGTTCTAGGGGAAGATGGGCCGGTCCCCTGCACTTCAAGAGGCTCAGAAGCCTGTGTGCCTGGCTTGGAGAGTTCCTCGGCAGGGCTGCCCACAGTTGCTACTGCTCCTGAGGCTTCTGACCCTCACTCACTCCTCACACCCCTAATCTGGACACAGCCTCTCTCCAGTGTGGCTCTTTGCCCTCCCTCTGCTCCCCTTCCAGCCTGGGGCCTGATCTCTTCCTCTCAGACAGAGGTCAGTTTCTAGAGTAGCAGGGGAATAAGAAACAGAGCAAAATCTGGAAAATTCTTTGTTTTTAGAGGGGGGTGCTTACTGAGAATTGAACTCAGAGGCACTCAACCACTGAGCCACATCCCCAACCCTATTTTGCATTTTATTTAGAGACAGGGTCTCACTGAGTTGCTTAGCGCCTTCCTTTTGCTGAGGCTGGCTCTGAACTCGTGATCCTCCTGTGTCAGCCTCCCTAGCAGCTGGGATTACAGGTGTGCACCACCGCACCCAGATCAAAGCCTGTTCTTTGGAGCTGATCAACAGAGAGATGGGCAGAAAGGGGAGGGGGGTGCATCAAAGTCCCTGCAGGCCTACACAGGCCTCAGCCTCTCTCCCTACCAGTGTACTTACTTGATGGTCACTGCTGGGTCAGGCCAGGTTGGTGGGGCAGTAGGCAGATGCCCAATTTTACTGCAGTCCATTCTGCAGTAAAATTGGGCTGCCTGTGATGGGGTCACTAGGGACTAGGGTGCTCAGGACAGGGTATGGCCAGCCTGCAGAAGTCCAGGGGCACATTTGCAGTGAGACCCTGTTGGGTCATATCAGCTGCCCACTGCTTCAATCTGTGAGTGCACCGCCTTTCTCCTCTCATCACTTCCCTGGCACAGGGCCAGCCATAGATGGTCCTCAGGATGCTTCTCCAAAAGGGAGCACATGAGACATTGAGCAAGCCAAGGCCTGGGGCCTGCCTCTCCATCCAGAGAGCCTGTGTATCTGAGGAACACCCAGGCAGCCAAGGCTGAGGGAGGAGTGAGATGGACAGGGCCGGGGGTGGGGGGACCAGTTAGAAAAGATGACTGCTCCCAGTGGTACCCTAACAACACCATGCAGGGACACAGTGGGGTACTGAATCTCATCAGTTACCTCAGACTCTGCTAGGTGGACTTCCTCATTTGTCAGGTGAGAAAACTGAGACAGAAAGTCCCAAAACTGGGGGCTGGGGATATAGCTCAGTTGGTAGAGGGCTTGCCTTGCAGGCACAAGGCTCTGAGTTCAATCCCAGCACCATACACACACAAATGAAATAAATAAAGTCACACAGCTGGCCAGTGATTTTTTTTTTTTTTTTTTGGTACCAGGGACTGAATGAACCCAGGGGCACTTAACCACTGAGCCACATCCCCAGTCCCTTTTTATATTTTTTATAGGGACAGGGTCTCACTGAGCCACATCCCCAGTCCCTTTTTATATATTTTTTTAGGGACAGGGTCTCACTGAGTTACTCAGGTCCTCACTAGTTTACCACCATGCCTGGGCAGACTGGGATTCATACCCAGGCCCTCTGATCCAGGAACGGCAGAGGTGAGTTGGTATTTCCTTTGCTCTCTCCATCCTGCCCTAACAGCTGGTCTCCCCGGGCCTCCTCCACTCAGCCCATTCCTGAGGTGGCCGCCCATGGTGCTGGCAAGTTGAAGCACCTCTCAGTCCTTGCACAGCTGAGACCCGATGAGACCCAACTGCCAGGGTAGCTGAAAGCCTGGTCCTCATCCTCAACGCCAATCCAGTAACAAAGACAAAGTCTTGAGAAAAAGGAAAAGGAAGGTGGATTTCTTTGCTAGCAAAGGAGACACAGAGGACTCCTGTCCTAGAGGCTGTGATTCTGCCCATCAGCAGGAACAGGGGGGCTTTTATAGAGGTGATTCAGAGCAAGTGAGATTAGGGAGGAGAGATCAGGGAGGAGAAGATCAGGGAGTTTAGGGAAAAGAATATCAGGAAAAAGGAAAAAAAAAAAAAACATGTAAGTTTCAAAGTATCAAGTGAATCCCTGTTACACCAGCACAAATGGCATGGGGGTGGGTGGTCCTGCCCTGCTGAAGCTGAGGCTCCTCAGACCACATCAGCTGTAGCCTGGACTGGATGGGGACTGTGCTGAGGCCCAGTGAGGGAAATCACAGCAGGGGAAGGGACTTTAGAAGGCTCCCAAAGAGCCAGAAGCTGCTGGTCAAAAGTAAGAATACCTAGTTGTGGCTAAGGAAGGAGCTACAGAGGCCTTCACATGATTTTCCTTTGGTCTTAAAGAGCAGAGAACAGAGCCTGAGGAGGTTGACTGCCAAAAGCTGCAGGGTCAGCAGCAAAGCCAGGATCAGAGCCAGAGCCCCCAAGGCAGCAGCACCTCCGTAGCTGAAGTGAGTCCGTCCCTTGGTGAATGCAAACAACTAGGCGACAAAGGAGTGAAGATTTATTAATCGCAGCAAAGAGAGTGCTGGGGATATTTCCCTAAGCAGAGACTCTCTGAACAAAGGGAACCGGGAATTTTACTGGGGAGACTCATGCATATTAATACCTGAGAGACTATCACATGTAGAAGGAATGTTCTTGCCCACACCCAGTTCAAGATCCAACTTCCCGGTACAGTGACTGCTTGAAAATGGTGGGTGGGACTGCCTCTGGGGTAGAGAATTTAGCTTTCCAATGAGATTATGAGCAAATCTCAATGACCTGGAAGAGTGTGATCTGGGTTGGATTACACAGGTCCCTGGTGGTCTTTTCTCAAGGGCCTTATCTAAAACCAAACAAAAACAAAAACCGGGAGGGGTTTGAAGAGGTGCGTGCTCGATCCCACCTCAAGCACTGTGCCTACCCCTACGACTTGCTCTCAGAGTTGACACTGTCACATGGCCCCTCCAGGACACTGAGACCAGAGCTCCAACAACTGCAGGGCTGCATGGTGTCCAGGACCACTGCCAGTGAGTCTCTGGGCTGGTGGCCTCATCTCTCACACTTGCCCAGCTTCACTGGCTGCCCAGATAGCAGCTGTCCCCTCCTGGGGGCTGGCTGGGTTCCAGAGTAGCCTCCAAGGGTTGTTGGAGGCTCCACCAGCAGAGGAAATCAAGCTGCTGGAGGAGCCCAGACAGGGAGGAAGTGCTGCCACCAGGGCTGGAGCTGGAGCGGGGAGCTGTCCAGGAAGCCAACCAGAAGGGACAACCCTCCTACCCTGGACACCATGGGGCCACTGGGGCCTGGCCAGGGGATGCGAGGTGAAGGCCAAGGGCAGCCTAGCAAGGCCAGCTCAAGATACAGATGAAAAGGGTGGATGCAGCTGTGTGGTGCAGCTCCCCTGGGATCAAGCCCCAGAACCAACAAAATAAAAGTAAAAAAACCAAAAAGGCTGAATGGGTTACCGAAAGCTCAATCCTGGCCCTCAAGGCCAAACTAGTAAGAAAGACATGGTTCCGAGGAAAAAGAAAATATTTCTTGCTTTGCTACAAAGGAGAAACACAGGGACTCCTGTCCCGGAGGCTGTGACTGCCCACGGGCAGGAACAGGGGCTTCTACAGAGGCAACTCCCAGGCACATGGCAACTAGCACCACTTGTCAATTTGAGGGTCAGTCATCCCAGAGACCTCCCGAGTCTGGGTTACTCGGTGCCCAGGGTGGGTGTGTGCTCAAGGACAGATAAATCCGCCTAAAACGGGAAAGAAAGGCAACCCTGTTTCCCCTGAGACTAGGGAGGGGACAGAGGAAGAGAAAATAGCTTGTCCTTTAAAAATAAGTCATAGTGGCCGAGTGGCAAGGAATGTCAGAGCATGAAGTGAACAAGGGCTACGGATGCGGCTCTGAGGTGATGCACCCGGGGTTCAATCCTCAGTGTCCACCTCCCCCCCCCCAAAAAAAAAAAGAGGCCGTAGAGCAGCCAAGGTGTCCCTCAGTGGAGGGACGGGAGAAACGATCGTGCACTCAGGCTTGGTGCAGCCATAAAATGACATCGGGTCATCGGAGGGAAAATGCATGGAACTGGAGAACAAGAAGCTGAGCAGAATAAGCAGCCTCCGAAGGTCGGGGGTCGCAGTGTCCCCTCTCGCGCGGACGAGGTAGGGGAGGGTTCCCACGGAAATGAGGGAGAGCAACGGAAAGGGTCAGAGAGGGGTCCTGGGAGAGGCAGGGACACGCCGTGTCGTGTGCACTTGCGAATGTGTAACAGCGAATCCCTCCGCTGTGCACTGCTACTTCGCACCTAATAGAGACACGCGAAAATCGCCGAAAGCGGCGGCGCCTCCCTCCCGGCAGCGAGATGGCGGCCCGCGCAGAGCCTCTTCCGGCTCACTTAAAATGGCGGCGGGGGCGGGGCCGCGNGGCAGGGTCGGCGCCTCCGAGGCCTCCGCTCCCCTGCGCCGCATGCAGGACTCCCCGCCCTCTTCCCTCTCCCGCTCGTCGAGCCCCGGCCGCCTGTGAGCCCGGAAAGCCGGGGGCCCCGAGTTATAGTTGAGGGCACTGGATGTCAGAAAGTTGAGCCCCTTGTTCAGGGGTCAGAGCTGTCAGTGATCTGCCTCGGCTTCCGTCCGCTGGCTCAGTGACTCCGAGGGCGATTCGCACGCAGGGTTTGGGAGAACCAGATTCCAGAGCCCTCCCCTGCAAAGTTCTTATTTGGACATCTTGGGGACGCGGCTCTGGAAGCTGTATCCAACGTGCTCTGTGGTAGTTATGGCCACACTTGATACTATCTCTTCCTCTGACTCCCAGTGTAGTTGCTGGCCAGAGATCTGTGGGTCTTGCCCCTTCTGGACCTCTCCCCAGACCCTTCTTCTCTCCTCAGGATGACCAGCTCCTCGATGACGGCAAAACTCTGGGAGAATGTGGCTTCACTAGCCAGACAGCACGGCCACAGGCCCCAGCCACAGTGGGGCTGGCCTTCAGGGCAGGTAAGGACTGGACTGGGTGGCAGCTGGGCAGGCTGGTAATGGCCACAGAAAAGGGTCTTCGAGGAGCTGAAGTTGATTTTATAAGCCTTTGCTTTCCAGTCCACAAAGGGTAGGAACTATCTGACAGTGTTTCTCCACTGTAAAACAAACAAGAGACACTTGTAGAAATAAAGCAATGGTTTGAAGATCCCTCGTCCCAATACCCTCTCAGATTTGCAGAGGATTTATTGAGCACTTGGCTCTGCACTCTGAAAGTTACTTCCATTGTCCCATCTAATCCTCTCAGCCGGGAGATGCCAGCACTGCCATCATCCGCATTTGCAAATAGGGATGACTAAATCTTGCCAACAGTCCCATGGGTAAGAGGCAGGCTTCTAGTGCCTTGCTAGAGTCAGATACCATACCAAGCTTGATTTGTGCTGCTTATCACCTGATTCCCCCAGTATCTCTGGTCAAGACTTGAATTTGCATTAGTTTGAATGGTGGTTGTTTTGGTGCTGGGGATTGAACCCAGGGGCGAGCTACATTCCCAGCACTTTTTTTTTTTTTTTTTTTGAGACAGTGTCTTAGTAATTTGTCTACAGCCTCACTAAGTTGACAAGGCTAGCCTCAAACTCACAATCGTCCTTCCTCAGGCTCATGGGTTGCTGGGATTATGGGCAAGCAAGCACCATGTGGATTGTGTTTTTTAAGGATGAGTAAATTGAGTTTGGGGAAATGGGGTTGTTTGCTGGGATGCCAACACCAGGCTTCAGATCCAGATCCTATATTCTTGTTAATCTTACCCCAAATCTCCCAGGATGTTGTACCATGAGGGGTGGGGAGAGTTTCACATTTCCCTCCATCTAAGAAAAGGGGAGGGCAGAATTTTTAGTTTTTACTCTTGGTCTCCTGGAATTTTAAACAGATCATAGAGCCATATTTTCGCAGATGTGGATCCAGGGGATGTGTGGGTAGAGGGAACATGGATAAAGGAATCATTTTCTGTTTTGTAAGAAAACAGCACAGGTTGAGAAAGAAGAGTATGGTCCTAGCTGTACTCTTTAGGTCCCATAAGGATAATGGGGTTAGGCTTCAGCTTCAGCAGATGTGTCCTCAGTCAGTACTTCTTCCCCTGCCCCACCCAGCACGGCAGTCTGAGTCTGGTCTGCTGTGAATGCTGCAGACATCATACAGGAGTGTCTTTCTGAGGGGGTAAGTGATGACTGAGTCACATCTGGTGGGCTTTCTGAGCAGAGGCAATAGAGCTGCATTCTCCCTGAAGTGATCCTTTTTCTACTTTTTGTTTTTGCTATACTGGAATTGAACCCAGGACCTTATATGCTAGGGAAGCACTATACCACTGAACTATACCCCTACCTCTTTTTATTGGTTTATTTTGAGACAGGGTCTCACTAAATTGCCTAGGCTGAACTTGAACTTGGGATCATCCTGCCTTAGCTTCTTGAGTAGCTGGGATTATAGGTATGTGGTAGCTTTTTTTTGTTTGTTTGAACAAAAGGCTTGAAGTGGCTTGGAAGACACTGATAGCATAAATGAGGGCGAAGAGACATGACTTGTTTTTGCCCACCATGGCATTGCACATTACCTTGAGGCAAGTAGTGTCTGTTGTGACGGGCACAGTGTGGGCTGGTTACTTTTTGTTTTCTCACAGACTACTTGCAGAAAGACAACTCTTTGTGCAGCTGACCAATCAGTACTAGGTTCTTGGGCCTTGATTGGGTGCCACACACTCTGCCATTCAGTGTCCTTGCTAAAGGATGAGACAGATTTGTCTGCCAACCTCAAACTGCTCAATTAGGGAGATGACAGTGTCAGGTGTGAGACTGCACTGGCCAGATGAGTCACGGAATATGTGGGTAAAGGCAAGAATTGTCCCTGCAGGTTTGTGGCTTGGGTTTGTTACCTCAGCAGTATCGGCACTTGGGGTGGATGATTCTGTGTGGGGCCATCCTATGTATTGCGAATGTATGGCAGCATCCCTGGCCTCTCCTGGCTGATAGAAGTGGTAACCCTTCACCTGCCCAGTTACGACAGCTCTTGAGACATGGCAGCTTTCCTTGGGGTGTGTGTTGGGGGACTTCCTCTGGAGAGCCTAATCAATTAAGAACTAAGTCAAGAGAACAGCCCTCTAGGTAGAGGAAAGCACAGGAGGAAAAGTATGAAGTGGAATACATGTGTTCCATGCTGGGATAACAGTAGAACTGGAGCCACTGTTCAAGTGGGAAAAGCAACCTATCAAATCTGACAATTTTTTCTGAGGTGACATCTGAGCCGAACTCTGCCCATAGCATGTCCCATGTGATAGGTGTTGGGACTGGCAAGTACAAAATCCTGAGGCAGGAAAGGGCTTGGTATGGGAGTGAGGCTGAGCATTGGAGACAGACACAGTGTTGGTGAAACCAGATGGGAAACCATTGGGAAGTTCTAAGTGGGTCAAGACTGTACTTGGTTTCCCACCACTGGTTGGTTGATGGAAAAGGCAGAGAGCAAGGAGAATCTGGTGTGGTGGCAGGTGATGCTGGCTGTGGAGACAGAATTGTGGGGTGCCTGCAGGAAGTTACTGACAAATGTAGATTGGGAAAAGGCCTAGAATGGCCAGCAAAGAGGGATGGGTGGCTTGGGCCAATGGGGTCAGGAGTCATTCCAGTGCCACTAAGTGAAGCAGCTGGCAGTGGGCAGGTCAAAGCTGCAGGACAGTGACTTTAGGTGCCCCAGGGCTTCAGGTTATTGGGTGGAACAAGGCCCAGCTGGGGTATGAGTTGAGCACCTTTCCAGCTCTGTCTCCTCCCCTACAGATGATGCCTTTGAGGCCTTGCGCATCGAGCCCTTCTCTAGCCCACCCGAGCTTCCGGACGTGATGAAGCCTCAGGACTCCGGAGGCAGCGCCAATGAACAAGCTGTGCAGTGAGGGCCCCAGGCCCATCCCTGAGGCCCATTCCCCCCAATAAAAGAGATTTGGGTGTCTGCCTGGTTGCTGCCTCTTTCTCCACCCTCTCCCTCCCTATTCCAGGCATTGCCCTCCCTGGGATGGGTCTTGTTCCCCCACTTCTTTGGGCTCTTGACCAGCCTATCCTGGGCTGCCCTGAGAGCCAAATTACTCCCAGCTTTGGGGAGAAGAGGTCAGAATTCCTGAGCCCTAGGTCAGCCCAACGCAGGAGGGGCAAAAGAAATCCAGCCTTTAAGGTACACTTGCCACCCAATTTCCAGGTGTGTTTCCTTAGACTCTCTGAGGGGGACGCTGTGGGCTGGAACCAGTGTTAAGAGTGGGTTCCTACTTCATCATTGCCCCCCCTCCCCAGGGCTTCAGGAGATCCAGGGCAAAGGCCTTGGGGACTTCCAGTCAGGGTCTAAGGTGAAGGTGGTTCTTCCATTTGCTCTCTCACCACTAATAAACAGTCTATAGACTCAATTCCTGCATTTCTCATTTTATTTGACAGAAAAAGTTGCTCTTGCTGTACAGATTTTTAAAAAACCAAAATGCCTTTTAAGAAACATGAAGAAAAATTGGGGGAGGGGGTCACAACCTCATGGGGGGCAGTAGGGGCCAGCTAATTTTTTAACTCCTGCCCCTTCCATCCAAGAACACCTCAACTTCTAAATTCTAAACCATCACCCCCAGGAACTTCAGACGGCTGCACCTCTCAGGGCCTCTGATTCAGAAGGCCTCAGTGTCTGAACTATATCCTCTCCTCCCCCAACTCCCATCAGCATTCATTCCCTCCCACCCCCAAACCCCCCCAAACACATGAACCAGGAAAAACTCACAGAGATTAACATTTCACAGGAACAAAGAAAAAAAGGAGTGGGGGGAAGGGAGCCCTCCACCCAAGATGCTGCCAGGATTCAAAGGTGGGGGAAGACAAGGACCTCCCACAGCTCTGTTGGGGGACACTCCCTGTGGCTCCAGAGCATGGGGTGCGGTGATTTAAGGAGACCTGTAGCAGAAAAGACCAGAAATCAATGCCAAAAATCAAGTTCAGCTCCTGTCACCCACCAGAATGGGACACCCTTCAGAGGAGACACACCTGGAGGAGCGGTGTCGCATGGGACGGGGGCTAGGAGTTTCCCTCCTGCGCTTGTGGCCCGGAGAATGGCTGTCCCCACGCTGGCCTCTCCGGGAAACCCGCTCATTGCTGCTGCAACAAAAAAACACGTCAGACCACTGGGTGGCACCAGCCTCAGACATCCCTGAACCTTGAAACTGGCTTTTCCTTCAAGTCCTGTGCTGGTCATTCAAGACTGTGTTAACCTTTGGGGTGGGCCCTACCTCTGCTGGTCCCGTGGTGAGGGCTGAGGTGAGGGACGGCGTCGCTCCACAGGTGAGTAGCTGAGGGACCTCGAGTCCCGAAGGGAATCTATAGGCTTCCGGGGGCTGCGGGACCTGGGGAGCAGAGGAAGCTCCCATAGCACAACGCCCTTCCAAATCCACCAGCCAGCACTCAAAACCACCCACCCAGGTCCTGACCACCAAACCTCACACCACGCAGGGCCAGCCTCAGACCCACCTTTGTCCGCACTCACCCATCCGCCCGCACACCTTCCACTGAGTGCCCACAGTGGGCAGGGCACAGGGTGCAGCGGGGGATGCAAAGATAAAGACAGTCCCTGCCCTTGGAGGAGCTCAGTCTGGTAGTGAAGGAAGGCCAACAAGGGAGGCACGCAGGGCCCCATGTGTAGGAAGCAACCCCACAGGGATGGATGTGCATAGATCTGGGGACTTGGGGCAAGGATACATGGGCGGGGCAGGGGTAGGGGCGGGACAATCTTCTCGGAGGTGCTGTTTTGAGTGGAGTCTTGCAGAACGAGGAGTTCACCAGGCGGACAAGGAAATTCCAGGCAGAAGGAACAGCATGTCCAAAGGCATGGGCTCTCCTTGACTGCAAGGCGCTGGGTGTGGCTGGAGCACAGGGCATGTATGGGGGCGGGCAGGAGGAGCACAGGGTGGGCAAGGCCAGCTGGTGAAGAGCCTCACACGCCATTCCCGCAGAGGTGGGGCTTTATCCTGCAGGCCACAGGGCGTCCCGGAAGGATTTGTGGAGTGGAGGGAAGTAACCAGATGTGCGTTTTAGAAAGATCCCTCTGGCTACGTGTGGAAGAGAATGGCGTGGAGGCAGGGAGACAGGGAAGAGGCTGTGGACAGAGTCGGGAGAAGATGATGGTGGCCAGACCAGAGCCCTGTAGCAGCAATGGGGAGACTTAAAAGAGCTAGAATCCCTGGGACCAGGCTGCATGTTGGGGGAAAGAAAGAAACCTAGGACTTCCCAGTTCTGGCTTGAGAACCCACTTGGATGGTGCAGCCCTTTACCAGAACAGGGTGCAGAGAATAATGGGCAGAGGAGTGTGCCCGACTCCTCCCTTACAACCAGACACAGAAGTCCACAAGGGGCCCATTCTGGAGAAATCACCCTCCCCTCCACCTCGGGCAAGTCAGGACTCACCTCCGCTCGCCAGGGGGTGGCTTCTTGGGGCTTGCAGGTTTGGGCAAGGCCTGAGGGCCTGGCTTAGCAGGGGAAGGGGAAGAGGAAGAAGAGGAGGAGGAGGAGGAGGAAGAGGAGGAAGAGGAGGAAGAAGAGGAAGAGGAGGAGGAAGAGGAGGAAGAGGAGGAAGAGGAAGAGGAGGAGCTGGAACTAGAGCTGCTAGAGCGCCTCTTCCGTTTGGCTGGGGCTGGCTCCTGGGGACGTCCATCTCGAACAGCCTCCTTTGGTGCTGGAGTGGGGCTGGGGACCCTGTGGGAGAAGAACAGTGTTACAAAGAGACAAGCTGCCCCAGCCCCAACCCTACCTTCCTTGGCCTGGAGGAATGGCAGTGGGGGAGGGGTGCCTGAGAAAGGCCCTGGGAGCTCTCGAAGCAACCTGAAGCGAGCCAGTGAGTGCTTCTCTGGAGATCATTGGCCCGAGCCGACCCAACCTCTGCTAACACAAGCAACAGGCTGGGGCCCGCAGCACAAGGGATCAAGGTTAAACCTCAAGAATGTCCCTGATGAAGGAATAAGGCCCCTGGGCTCAGATGTGGAAGCTGAAGCTGGGTGGTCTCCTTCCTCGGAGAGCCGCAGCTTGGGGAGGCCCCTGTGAGTGCAGGTTGGCTTGGGGAGGGGCCGTCCTGCCTGGAGGCAGGGAGAGGGATGGGATGACCTCTGAAGATCCTTCCAGCCCAGGGAGTTCCTCTTGAGGTCTAACTGCCATCCCTCCTGCTGTAAAATTAAGTCCATTTCCTCTAGTTCTGTCCTCTGTAGAGATGGAAAACTTATCATTATCCTCTAGAGAATTAATCTTCTGAGACTTTTTTCTGTCCCATCCCTCCCCACCCGTAGCCCCCACCCCAGCATTCTCTTCTACCCCCAGCTTGAGGGTCAAGGTTCCCCATACCTTCTCAAAGAACCAAGAACCTGAGATATGGTTGCTCCCACCCCACTCCCTCATCCATTCCCAATTCCTTTCCCCCTAGAAGATTCCTGAAAATAAAGTTCCCTCACCTCTTCAGTGCCACCTCAGGCTGAGCTGGAAGGCTAGAGCCTTCTGAGTCGCTAGAACTGGAGCCAGAGGAGGAAGATGATGAAGACGACGATGATGATGATGAAGAGGAGCTGGAGGAGCTGGAGGAGGAGGAGGAACTCCGCCGCTCCTTTGCTGGTTGCGGGGTGGCCAACGCAGAAGGCTGCTGGGCCCCAGTAGAGGCAGGTGGCTCCCCACCCTCCGGGTGAGGCACCCCAGGAGTAGGGCCAGAAAGCATGCCATTGTGGTCACCAGTGGAGGACATGGCCTTTGCCACTGTCCCAGAGGAAAGGGACTGAGACCCTGCTACAGAAGTGATTTGGGCATTTGAACGGGATTGGTCTGAAAAAGCAGATGGCACAGGAGACCTAGGTCGATCCTGCGCTGGAGGGAGAAGAGACTGTGAAGGAGCCTGGATCACTCTGGAGGCAGGGGAGGGAGCCCGCTCAGAGGTCATTCTAGACTGGCTTGGGGCTGATGGTGGTGTTCTAGACCTGGCTCGGTCAAGAAGCGGGGGTGAAGCTCTGCCACTAACACGCTCATAAGCAGAAAGGGGCACCCTGGGGCTGGTAAGGTTTGCACCAGACAATGCTGGGGCCATCCTAGCACTGGTGAGACTTGCAGAGGCCAAGGCTGAAGGGGTTCTAGAACTGGCAATATTCACAGGAGCTGTGGCATGAGCAGATCGTGGACCCACGAGGTTTGCAGGGGCTGGAGCCTGGGGTGTTCTGGAACTAGAGGGATAATTTGCAGCAGTTGGAGGCGTGCCAGATCCTGAAAGACTCAAAGCTGCCAAGGCAGCAGGGGTTCTGGCTCCTGCTAGGTTCACAGCTGGAGCTGTGGGGGTCCGAGGGTCAGCAAGATTCACGGCTGAAGGTGCCACTGCAGTTCTGGGGCTGGCCAAGTTCATGGCTGCTGCTGCCGCTGGTGCTCGTGAGTCTGCCAGGTTCACTGCTGTTGGGATAGCAGGCGTCCGGGCACTGGCCAGGTTCATGGCTGCTGCAGAGGCTGCAGGAATCCTGCTAGCAAGATTGGCAGCTGGGGCCGTTCTGAGACTCATGAGAGGTACCGGAGCTGGCACCTGGGACATTCTTGCAGCAAGACCAGCAGCAGACATGGATGGAGGAGGCCGGGCAGTGCCAAGGCTGATAGCTGTCAAGGCAAGTGCAATTCTAGACTGAGCATGATTTTCTGGCACAGATGTTCTTGGATGATCAGGTATTCTGGGACCTGGGCCATCCATCATGGAGCCACCAGCTTGTTGCAGGACAGACATGGGTGTTCTAGCACTGCCAAGGGGTTCAAGCATTCCAGGTGATCTACATCGGTCAAGAGGAGTTGGTGACATGCTAGGACGACTGAAACAGCTCATTCTGGAGCTATTGAGTGCCACTGGAGGTGTTCGAGAACCAGAATGATTCCTTGTTGCTGGAGGAGTAGCAGAACGTGAACGATCAGAACTACTTCCAGATGCAGAACGCCTGCGAATAGCCGGAGGAGATCTTGTTAAAGACCGTTTACCCCGAGTTGCTCGGGGTGTACGGGACCTAGATCTGCGGCGAATAGCAAGTGGCGAGCGGCTTCGAGAACGTTTGCGTGGCAACAATGGTGTTCGAGACCTAGAGCGGCGTCGAATAGCTGGAGGCGTTCGGGACCTTGAACGGCGACGGGTGACTGGGGAGGTTCGAGATCGGGACCTCCTCCGAGTGACTGGAGATGTACGTGATCGAGATCGCCTTCGAGTGACTGGGGATGTTCTGGATCTTGACCTTCTGCGAGCAATAGGTGAAGTTCTGCTTCTAGATCGCCTCCTGGTTACTGGTGGGGTCCTAGACCTGGACCTTCTGCGAGTCACTGGTGGAGTTCTAGAACGGGAGCGCCGGCGTGTTGTTGGTGTTCTGGACCTTGAACGACGACGGGTTACAGGTGGTGTTCTGGACCTGGACCGTCTTCGACTCACTGGGGATGCCCTTGACCGAGATCTTCGTCGAGTCACTGATGTTCTGGACCTGGACCGTCTCCGACTCACAGGGGAGGTCCGAGACCTGGATCTACGTCGGCTGAGCAACGGTGTTCTAGACCTGGATCGCCGGTGAGTTGCTGGAGAGGCTCGAGATCTAGAACGTTTCCATGGGGCTGGTGATGTGCGTGAGCGAGAACGCTTGCGACTGGTTGGGGGTGTTCGAGAGCGGCCTCTTCGACGTCGAGAGGAAGTTCGGGAACTCTCCTGCCGGGCAGGTGATCTGGAATGGTAACCAGAGCCTCCCCTCCGCCTGCGAGTGACCCGAGACCTGGACCGGCTCCGCTGTCTTCTTCGCGAAGTTGACTGAGACGATCCAGACCTATCTCGACGTCGGGTTGTTCTGGTTTTCTCCCTACGTGAGCGGGAACGGGACCTCTGGAGTCCACGAGGCTTTGGTGAACGGGAACGGCCTCTTCTTGAAGTTGTCTTAGTGCGTGGAGATGAAGCTGAACGCCGCCGACGTGAAGACCTTGACTTTTCAGCTGGCTCAGGGGAAGACACTGAGGGACTTCTTCTGCGTCTTGGAGGAGTTCTGGAACGAGTTTCTGGTGAAGAAGAGGCAGAGCGGCTCCTACGGGAGAGTCTGGCCTTCCTGGTTAGCTCAGGAGATGACCGAGAGCTGCGACGTCGAGGTGGTGTGCGAGACTTTGTCTTTGGCTCTGGTGAAGACCTGGAACCTCTTCGAGCAGTTCTGGACTTGGGTGGGTGTTCGGGTGAGGACTCAGAACTGCTGCTTCCTTCAGCAGAAGGTCCTCTGCCTTTGCTTGATGAGCCTGATCTGCTTCTTCTAGGAAGGACCCGAGGGGCAGGTACTTTGGGTTCAGGAGAAGAATCAGAACCACTCTGGGTCCGAGGTGCTGCTCTTGGCTTATCTTTCACTTCAGGAGATGAGCCAGACCTACTGCGCCGAGGAGAAGCTCGGGATTTGCTGTCAATCTCTGGAGAGGATCCAGAGTGACTCCTCTGCCCAAGTGGGGTTCGTGTCTTGGCTTTAGAATCTGGAGAAGAATCTGACTCACTTCTCTCCTGAGGAGATGCACTGGGTTTCCCGTCAAGCTCTTGAGAAGATCCAGATGGACTTCTCTGCCCAAGGGGGGTCCTAGCCACAGTTTTCTGCTCAACTGATGATTCTGATCCACTTCTTTCTCTCTGAGGGGTAAGACACTTGTTGTTGAGCTCTGGGGATGATGGAGAACGACTTCTTGGCCTAGGAGTCTGAGGCAATGCTTTTGGTTCTGGGGAAGAATCACATTCACTCCGCCCCCTAGATGGGGTTCTAGGTATATCTTTCATTCCAGGAGAGGACCCAGACAGGCTATGCCTAGAGGGAGTCCTGGAACCATCTCTAAGTCCTGGAGAAGACCCAGACCGACTTCTCCTTGATGGAGTTCTGGGTAAACCATCTTTCAGTTCAGGAGAAGATGCAGAACTACTTCTCTCTCTTGAGGGCGTTCTGGGTACAGCATCAAGTACAGGTGAAGATACACTCTGATTTGAAGACATTCCTGCCTTTTCCACCACATCTGGGGATAACTCAGAACTGCTACGTCTGGAGGATCTTGTTGACTGTTCTTTCATGTCTAGAGATGGGTCTGTCTCCAGCTGATTAAGGAAAGGTCCATTCAAATCTTCTTTAACCTCAGGAGAAAATCCAGTATTCATTTCTGTAGCAGTGCCTGAGTTTCTAAATTCTAAAGGTGATCCAAAGTTATTCTCCCTGGGAGGAGAGTGAGATAGTTCTTTATGCTCTGGAGAAAAATGTGGCGCTCCCCAACAGGAGGCCACTGCAGGAACTTCTTCCAAAGCCATTTGTGACTGGCTTTGGTCAAGAGCTAGCCCTTCTTCTACTTCAGGAGATGATTCAAAATTACTTACAGCCATTTGTTTTTGTTCTGGAGACAAATGAGGCAGCACTTGGTTTGAAGGTTGTTCAAATTTCTCTATCACCTCCATTAATTCCTCATCTTGGTTTGACTTAGGTAATGTATTATTTTGGTCTTTTCTATCTGGAGATGATTCATTGACACTTCTTTCCCTTGATGGGGTTCTAGGTGCATCTTTTAGTACTGGTGAGGATTCAGTCCTATCCTGTACAGGTGTACTAAATTTGTCTCTTGGCCTAGGAGATAACGCAGCAACATCTTCCTGAAGGGGTAAGACCATTTTCTCTTTTGATTCAGAAGACTCCAATCTGCTCTGTCCCAGAAGAGATTTCGAGTCCAATGCAAGATATGGACAAGAGTCAGACTGGGGCCTGCTCTGCTCAGGAGACATTCCTGATTTCAGCCTAGGACTTGATAATTCACCTCCATCTTGTCTTGTTGGAGATGCCAGCTCAGTGACTGGAGATGAGGACCTGGACCCACCACTCTTTGGAAATGTTTGAGATTTGCTCTGCAGAGGTGAAGACTCCAAGTGACTCTGTCTCATTTCTGGACTTGAAGTATCAGATCTGGGGTCCGGTGAAGTTTGAGATTGTCCTTTATGTTGCAGAGATGAGGAGCCAAAGTAGCTTTCTCCGGGTGGTGTGTTAGACGGTACTCCTGGACAGAGTGAAAATGATCCAGAGCAACTCTGTGCTTGAATTTCTATAGACTTCTCTTGGGGACATGGTGATTTTGACCCAGACTGACTTTGCCCTGGTGGTGTTTGAGGCTTTACTTTAGGGTATGGTGACACAGACCCTGAGTGACTTTGTCTTGGTGGTGTTTCAGGTTTCACTTTGGTATCTGGTGAGGAGGATCTAGAATGGCTCTCTCTTGGCAACGATCTAGATTCCACCTTGGTGCAAGGAGACACAGATCTGCTTTGCCTTGGAGGTGTTCTAGAAGTCATCCTACTAGGACTTGGAGAAGAAGAGCCAGAATGGCTTCTTTGTCCTGGTGACATTGCCTTCACTTTGGGCTGTGGAGACAATGACCTAGATGGGGTCTGTCTTGGAGGTGTACTAGACTTCACTTGAGGAGGAGAGGACCTAGAACAGCTGTGCCTCGAAGGAGTCCTAGATTTTACCTCGGGATCAGGTGATGATTCAGAATGGCTCCGTCTTTGTGGTGTTGCAGATTGTTCGATGGTTTGGGGACTTGTGATGGAACCTTGTCTTGGTGGTGTTCCAGATTTCACTTTTGGGTGAGGAGATGAACTGGAATGGCTTTGTCTTGATGGTGTTTTAGATTTCTGTTTAGGTGGTGAAGAACCAGAACGACTCCGCCTTGGTGTTCTAGATTTTGCTTTAGGTTGTGATGATCCAGAGCGACTGCGCCTGGGTGGTGTCTGTGACTTTTGTTTAGGGCACGGAGAGGACCCAGAAAGACTGCGTCTCAAAGACAAGCGAGATTTTGCCTTAGATCTTGGTGAAGAGAGAGACCTGCTCCGCCTTGAGGAAATGTGAGATTTTTTCATTTCTGGACTTGAGTTGGACCTGCTCCTCCTCTGAGATGTTCTGGATTTGTTCTTCCGCTCTGATGACGAACCAGACCTGCCTCTTCTTTGTGGTGTCCTAGAGTGAGATCTTCCTCGCCTAACTAGACTTCTACTGCGGGATCTTCGTCTTGCTGGGGTTCTAGACCGAGACCTCCCTCTCCTAGCTGGGGTTCTAGAGCGTGACCGGCCACTACGTCTAGCTGGGGTTCTAGAACGTGACCGGCCACTACGTCTAGCTGGGGTTCTAGAACGCGATCGGCCCCGTCTAGCTGGGGTTCTAGAACGTGACCGACCACTTCTCCTGGCTGGAGATCTACTGCGAGATCTCCTTCGTACTGGTGATCGGGTCCTAGACCTGCGTCTAGCAGGTGTTCTTGACCGAGACCTGCCCCTGCGGGCTGGTGTTCTTGACCTGGACCTGCGCCTGGCGGGTGTTCTAGATCGTGATCTCCGCCTGGCAGGTGTTCTAGAGCGGGACCTACCCCGCCGAGCTGGTGTTCTAGAACGTGATCTGCCCCTGGTGGCTGGGGATCTAGAGTGTGATCTGCCTCGCCTTGTTGACCTAGACCTGCCTCTTCGCTGAGTATTTCTGCTCCTGGACCAACCTGGTCGTTGAGGGGACCTAGAACGGCCACGCCGTTGGGGGCTTCTAGATCTTCCCCACCTCTGTGCAGACCGTGACCTACGCCACTGAGGGGACCGGGAACGAGAATGACCCCTTTTGGTAGGGGTTCGAGACCGTGATCTCCCCCTCTTAGCAGTGGCAGGGCTGCGTGATCTCCCCATCCTATGGGAAGGAGTATGAGAGTGTGATTTATCCCGCTTTGCTCGGCCATGTGACCGATTCTTGGATGTGGGGGAAGAAGAAATCTCTCGGCGGGCACCAGGAGCTGGTGTGGGTTTAGGACTTTCAGGGGAAGAGCTGGCATGCCGAGAAACTTTGGTAGGCTGTGGGGATGGTGGGCAGCTCTCTGAGGAAGAAGACTGAGGTGGTTTCTCAGGAGACTTAGGTGGTGAAGGGCCTCGGGTTGGGGAGGCCTCAGATGGGGGGTTCACTGGCTCCTGACTTAAGGAGGTTGTTGCAAGGGGCTGTGGGGAGCCGCCATGCTGCTCAGCAAGGAGCGGAGTGGGAACAGGTGGTTCAGGGCCTGTGCTGCTCCTTTCCGGAGAGGGGCTAGGTCGAACTGCAGGTTTCTGAGAGTGGAAGAGAAAGTAGGGATAGGGACACATAAGCACCCAAATTTCCCATCACCCGTAATATCTCAACACCTTTTCAATTAAACTACTTTCACATGCCCCATCATACCCATTGGTCCTTTTCCTCACCACAGGCAGTCACATTCATTCAATAACAAAACTTCGTTAAACACAAAGCACAGTGTGAAAAATGTGAAGAAAAACCTGTAACTTGAAGTCTTAAAATCTAGAAAATTTGTAAATAACTACTGCATTGCAATTAACAATACTACTACAAAATAACAGAATGAGCAGTAGTTAGGGTGGGAAAAATTTTTTTTTTTTAATGGATGCTGAGAACTCAGAATGTTAAATACTCCCAGATCGCCAAAAGAGCAGTTTTAAATAGAGAAAGCAGTTTTCTCAAGCAGGTGGCACTTGACCTCACTGTCAAGAAACTTCGGTATTAAAAAAAATAGTAAAAACAAAAGCAAAGTACTGGGGCTGTAGCTCAGTGGTAAAGTGCTTGCCTCGCATGTGTAAGGCACTGGATTCAATCCTCAGCACCACATAAAAATAAAGATACTATATGTTCATCTACAACTAAAATAAATATTTTTTTAAAAAAGCAAAGTACTGAGAATCCGATTTGTGTGAAGAAAAAAAGTGACAAGGGGCTAGGGATGTAGCTCAATGCAGAGTGTTTGCCTAGCAGGCATAAGGCCCAGGGTGGTGGTGAGGAGTGAAAAGCCTTTTAGATACCGCTCAAATGTCATAGAAGAAAGATGATCACACTCATAAATTGCAAAATTTGCTGAATGAGACATAAAATAGAGAAATTATATTACAATAATTGAAAAATGGGGGGAAAAAAAAAAACAAGAGAATACAAAACAACAGGAACTACAGGGACTACCATTCCTTTTAGTGTTTTCAACCTGCTGGCAAAACCTCAGTGGGTTGAAAATTTTCATGAAATAAAACATATTTTAGGGCTGGGGTTGTGGCTCAGTAGTAGAGCACGTGCTTAGCATGTGTGAGGCACTAGGTTCGATTCTCAGCACCACATATAAACAAATGAATAAAATAAAGGTTCATCAACAAAAAATATATATGTTTTTTTAAATAATAAATTTAAATGTGGCTTAAGGGGCTGGGGTTGTGGCTCAGTGGTAGAGCACTCACCCAGCACATGTGAAGCACTGGGTTCAATCCTCAGCACCACATAAAAATAAATAAAAAACAGAGGTATTGTGTCCATCTACTACTAAAAACAAATGAAATAAACGTGGCTTAAAGAGCTGAACGTAGTGGCACACGCTGGTATCCCAGCAGCTCGGCAGGCTATGGCAGGAGGATCTCAAGTTCAAAGCCAGCCTCAGCAAAAAGCAAGGTGCTAATAAGCAACTCAATGAAACCCTGTCTCTAAATAAACTACAAAATAGGGCTGGGATTCTGGCTCAGTGGTGCTGTACGCAAGTTTAATCCCCGGTTAAAAAAACAAACAAAAACAAAAACCAACAGAGGCTTAAAGAAACTTGTTAGAATTCTATCCACACACACACATAAACAGGACACTGCTACAAAATCCACTGCAAACATCCAGCGAATTTTGATTCTAAAGGCTTCAAGATTCAGTGCAGTGCATCACAACTATTAAAACAAGTGCAGATATACAAGAGAATATAAGTAGAAGAACGCACACTGAAAAAAAAAAAAAAAACAACTAAATTCACTTCTCTTATTAAGTTATCATTGCTCCTGTTCACTCCACAGCCCTATCATAAAACTCGTAACCTAGCAACCCAATGAACATCCACTACCCTCAGGGACATACCTCCTTCTTGTCTTTGTCCTCGTAAGGACTGCTAGGCTGCTTTGTAGAAGTCTCTGGGCTGCTAGGCCGTTGTATATTGGTGGTACCTGGTTCACTAGAAGGCGCATCTCCCTCCCCTCGACGCCCTGGAGCAGGGGAAGGACTTCGCCCAGTCAAAGCAGTTGTATATATTTTAGCTGCAGCACTTCGAGACCTGTGGGAGTTAATGGAGGATGGGGGAGAGCAGGGAAATCAGCTCAAGGGAGAATAGAAAACCCCCTCCCAGCTCCCATCTACCTTTCCTAATTATACACAGCCCTCTTCCAAAAAGCCTTAGTCACATTTCAAATCATTCACAGAATGCAAATTCAGTCCACTTTGTTTCTTTGCTTCCCAACAAAATCCCAAAGAATGTTCTCCCTCTACCCCTTTATTCACCTCCCCCAAACATCCCCAAACCCTCCACCCAACCCATTCCCTACCCACTTCATTCAAAACTCACCTCTGAGCCCACCTCCTTCAGGAAGCCTTCCCCGATTAAGGAAGCCAGGGTAAGGATTCCTTCCTCCCCCAGACACCACGAACAAACCACCCCCCCTATTCTGGCAGTCCATATACATCATAACGAAACAAAAAAATAATAAAAAAAAAAAAAAAGAGAAGGGGAAATGTATATGTCTGTCCATCCTGTTGCTTTAGCCTGTCAGCTCCTAGAGGGCAGGGACCGTGTCTTCCGAATGGTCTGTGCAGCGCCTAGCACACCGTGGGCGCTCAATAAATATTAAATTGATTAACCCACCATTCCCTCTCCCTCCCTTCCTTCTGGACTACCCCTTACCGACTGCGAGAAGTGTCAGAGGAGGAAGCAGAATCAGCAGAGGTTGACCGATGGGCCCGGCGGCTCTTGGGAGCTGGTGTTGTACTACGAGACCTGAACGAATACCACCACATACAGCTCAGGAGGCTGTCATACCTACACTGGATTCTATTCACCCATACCTCAACCCTTAACCATTCAGGGACAAGATTAATTATGCCTTCTCCCCCTAAGGGAACCCAATCATCTACTTAGTAAGGAAATTCCCCTCAAATTCACCTACCGCTTCCGTTTCTTGTCTTTAGATTTACGTTTACTCTTTGGAGTGGGAGACCTGGGAAATTAAGTGAGAACGTTAAAAATGTATTTATTTTGCGATATGAAGGATTAAAGAAAGGGCACTCTACTTGAGCTAGTTCCTGATAAACCCCTCCCCCATCCCCCCACCGAGGCTAAGAGACCTGGTGTTGGATTTGTGATCCTCTCACCCAAGCCTCCCAAGCTTCTGGGATTACAGTATGCAAGGCCATATTTGATCCCTTAACCCTATTAAAATTTTGATACAGGGTCTTGCTAAATTGCTGAAGCTGGCTTTCAACTTGCCATTTTCCTGACTGAGCTTCCAGAGTTTCTAGGATTACAAGTATGTGCCACCATGCTTGGCAAAAAAAATACATAAATAAATAACTTTTTTGTGTGTGTGCACTGGGGATTGAACCCAGGGCCTTGTGCATGCAAGGCAAGCACTTTACCAACTGATCTATCTTCCTCAGCCCAGAAATAACAAATTTTTAAGAAAGGAAAAAAAAAAAAAGCCTAAAAGTAAAATGGATGGTACTAGAAAACTTTATTAACAATTAGATCAAGGATTATGTTTTACTCAGAGATAAAACCTCCCAAAGGCCAAAGAGAAAACAAAGCCATCAAGCAATGTCTCATAACTTCCATGTCCCACTGTGGGGAGCCACATTGAGTTACCAAGGCCATCAAGCAATAGCTCATAACTCCCATGTGCCACTAAGCCCCTATTTGCCAAAGGGCCCTTACCTGTGCTTTCGTTTCTTGGACTCAGATTCCGACCTGTTTTGGGGAGGGGGGGGGAGAAAAAAAATCATACACCTATACTTAATGCCTGAACTCAATCAGTAATCCTTCTGCAATCACCCAATTACTTCAACTTCATACCTGTGCTTCTTCTTTTTTGAGCTCTTTTTTCTCTCCCGTCGAGGAGAGCTACTCTCTGACCTGCTGAAGATGAGATCAGAAGCAAGGTCATTTTGCTTGGCTTCTTTCCTGAATCTCCCACTTACAACACATTCTCATAAATGGTTTTCTAACACAACCAAATAACCCCATCAGCATCAACTCCCCAGACCTCAATCTAGGACTAATCTCTTTACTCTCCAAGAAATATAGGTAACTCCTTAAATCAACACATTTAAAAATGAAAACAATTCCAAAAATCCCAACTGATGCTGGCCAATTCTTAACTGTCAGGGCTACAGACTCAACACTTCCCCACTAAGAAGCACTGTCAGCTAAGATCTGAAATGATAACTCCCTTCTCCTTGACTTTTTTGAAAACCACCTGCTGCTCCCAGAAAGCAGAATCCTTGACTTCCAGAGACAAAGTACACCACAGGATTGGCCCTCTGTATAACAGAATAACTTTCCAATCAACTTACCGTCCTCTGTCTTTCTTCTTTTTCTTCTTCTTTTGCTTTGGGGTCGGTGAACGAGAACTGCTGGACTCCCTAACAAGGCTAGTAAAAGATAAAAAACACATCTTTAAGACGTTTCAACCTCAAGAATGAAACCTGAAGAGTTTGAGAAGAAGTTCACAAAAAAAAAAAAAAATAGAACAGAGTGCTTAGAACCAGAAGGAAAAATTGATACTAGTTTCTTGGTCTTGAGTACCTGTAAGGTTTGGGAGGCTCGGGAGCTGGTTGTTTAGCTTCTCGAGCACGACGCTGAGGATCAAAAGAGCTGCCATCCACGTAGGAATCACTGATGCCAAAGGCAGCTCGGAGCCGCTCATTCTTCTTCTCATTCAATTCTGCCAACTGATGCGTCTCAGTTACCCTAGAGGAAAAAAGGTAGAAATGTGAAGGTTATAGGAAGCAAAGAACAGAGCTAAATTCAGAACAAAATTAAGCAGGAGACAAACAGCCATGGAGTAAGGAACATGAAGGCAGAGAGAAGTTCCAAGTAAGGAGGGAGGCAGCAGAGGCAGCAGCAGACAAAGTCCAGGAGGAACCAAGGGAACACTCACGCTGGCCTCTGCCCTGGGGTTTCCTCCTTGCCCCCAGGGTTCACATCCTTCTCCAGCAACATGAGTCGAAAGGTCGCCACTTTCTCTTGGATTTGCTGTTCCTCGTACCTGAAGGACAAATTCCTTCACGGTTAGAGCTTGACTGGACACTTCCCCAGTCCCAAATTCACATTTCCCTTATTCCCAATGGGGGTCCCACCTTCCCTCTCCATGCACACATAGAACTTTTCACTCACTATCACCCTAAAATCCTTAAGTCCTGTTCTTTTCCTATCATCTTTCCTTCCTTAATTCCCTATGCCCTCTAGAACAGTGGATTTTAAACATGCTACAATTCAGGAGCCAAGAGAGGAAAGTTAGCTGGCAGAGTTCCCAATGCGCCTCACCAACTTCAACAAGACCCAATCTCTTACTTCCTGGGCTTTCAAAATATAGTATATTGTATTAAAGAAAAATTGTGCCATTGATGAAGTTTGAAAACCACTGCTCTAAAAGGTGCCTTAATGTGCTCCTTCTTCAAAATTTCACTTTCCTACCCGCCCATCACACTCTTAATACAGTATTCTACCAATTCTTATTACTCTGGCTTTGCTATTTTCCAAGGCCTCAATCCTTAAAATCCATTTACTTCCTCTTTCCTACCAATGACAACACCTGACAGCTTACCTAGCTCTCCTACCTAACTTCTGCTTTCCCGTCTCTCCCTTTCAGCACACTTTGTTCCTCAATCGTCCCCCTTCCCATGTGCATCCATCTAAATAAATAATTCAGACTCTCTGAGGCTCCCATTTAACACCAGACAGTTTCCTCACCTCCCACTTTGCATTACCCCTTAACTCTTTTCAAATCTCTAGCTCATTTAACTCCTCCCCTACAACTCCACTTCAGAACTCTTTCAACCAGCCCTAAACTCCGTAAATCCCACCTAACACCCAGCTCTGCACTCACTCAGTGCTCGTCTCTCCCCCAGCCCTCCCCTCACCCCTGCTCTTCCATCATCTCCTCCAGCTCGAGGCATCGCAGCTCCACGCGCCGCTTGCGCTCGTGGTCCAGGATGTCAGGATTAGGCCGCTTCACCAGGGCAGCCTCCAGGCGCCGCAGTTCCTCCTCTCCCTTGTAGTCAGGCCGCTCACCCCGGCGGCCCCGCACCAGGGACAGGTTGCGCTGGACGTAGCCGTTGGTGCCGCTGCCCCGGGGCGTCGGCAGCCCGATCCCGTTGTACATGGCCCTGTGCCCGGGGGCACCACCGCTCCTGAAGGGGAGCGGGGGAGACACGGGTCAGGCCCCTGGCCCCAAACTATCCACTTTCCACCACCCACATCTCTGCTCTCCATCCTCACACTACATCTCCATGAGCTGCATGATACCACCTCATTCTCTTAAACTAACAAGTCCCTTTCATCCTTTCAACCAAATTATAACCCAATGCTTACAGACTTTTTCTCCCAATATTCTTTCACATTAATCAAAATTGTTCCTCTTTGCACCTAGACTTCCTTCTTTTTCCACCCTAGGCCATCAAGGATTCTGCTTCTCTCAAATATCTCCATACTAGCATTTTATTCTTCGTTGGAGCCAATACACTTTAAGTAACATCCTCACCAACTACTCTTTAACATCTAACCTCTGGTAACCAACCATCCTCCAAAGTGGACATAATAAACAAAACACACACCTGTGCCTAAGGGCCTACAGTCCATATTGAAAGAAACTTCCCAAAATTTACCTAAGGACTTCAGACTATCCGTAAGAACATAAAATAAACTCAACAATCTCTAAGATATCTGAACAGGTAGGCTGCTGTTAACATAAATCAAGTGCCCTATAAAGACTCACATCTAGACTACAACCAGCATACACATCAGAACGCAAGAACCAGGATGTTACATTTCACCTCCAAAGGAAGAGCCATTTCTTTCACTCCAAATATTCACAACGCTTATCAACTATCCTAATTTTGCACTTTCAATTTCCTTCCCATCAGGATTCACGACTTGCACTCCTCCAAATCTCCGTTAATTATTACCCGTTTTCAATTCAATGTTCTAAACATATCAAATCAGCCTCCTGTTTCAACTGCTCCCATAATTTCTCTATGTTACCCTAAACTTATCTAGTAAACCTTCCTCATTTTCATCAATGTCCAGCTTTTGACTTTCCCTATCAATCCCTTGTTGCACACTTCCTGGGTTTTCTCTCTCAATCCTGCTTTATCCCTCTCACATGTTAACACTATGCCTCCTGTCAGATTCCATCCTCTTGTTTCAACCCAGCATGATTCTGAAAACCCCCAAACCCCAACTTTTCTGGCTAGACTTATTGGCTATTCACACCCTATTCCTTTCTCCTGCCATGTATGGTCCTATCTCTTCAAAACGAATCCTCTCCAAGATAGTTTCACAAAACACAAAGGTGAGGGGAAATTACCCCAGGAAAAAACCCAAAAACAGGCAAAACAGTTTAGTCAGAAAAGAGAATTGAACGAGGGGAAGACCCCATGTAGGAAATTCCAGAAAAGCCAAGTGCAATGGCATACACCTGTAATCCAAGGCACTCAAAAAGGCTCAAGCAGGAGTTGGGGGAAGGCCTCAACAACTTAGCAAGTTGTTGTTAAAATTAAAAAAGAACTGGGTGATCCTATGTTCAATTCCCAGTCCCATAAATAAATAAGATCCCAGAATGAAAAAACATCATACAAATGCCAGGAAGTAAGATATCAAAATGTGTAAAAAGTTAAAAAATTAAAATACGTAGTGATGTTAATGGCAGGGAGCTGTCCAGTTTGTCTCTGTCCCATTCCCAAGCCTGACCAGTCCCTGCACGAACCCCACAGCAAAAGATTTGAAATAAAAGATAACTATCTCAGGGTAAAGGAATGACAGATAAGGCTAAATTTAGAAAAAGCAAATGGAAATTCAGGAGGAAATAAAAAACTTCTTTACAGCACAAGAAATCAGTTTTTCTACCTTCCAACTCAGTTTAGTTTTCTAAAACCAGTTCTTCCCCAATCTAATCCTAAACCTTGTATTGTCTCTCCATACCCCACATAATTTCTGCTTTGCAAAAAGCTTCTGACCTGCAATTAATTCTTCAGCCCAATCATTCACCCACACTTCCATACCACCGCACACAAAAATCCTCCCACTCCCTAAAAATGGAAAACCAGTAGCTGCTAAGGAAAGGGTATTAAGTTACAACATTTTGGAGAAATTTTATGGAATAACAAAAAAAAAAAAAAGGAATTGGGGAGGGGGGGGAACCACAGCATCGAAGGCGTTCACAAGGGAAATTACTTCAACACAAAACTACCAAACATTCTTAAAAACTGGAGTGCATAGACTGGATATGCTAAAGTCACTCCAAGAATCTGCATAAAGTAAAAGGAATCTCCAAAAACAAAACACTTTTTCCTGTTGGAAAGTTACCAGAGTACCCTGAAATCCAACACTAGGACAATCAAGAAAGGAAATGGCACATAAAGGGGGAGAGGGTGTAGAGGACAAGGACCTAGGTAGTACAGTAAGCTCGGCGCTGGGGCACCGCGGGAGCCGAGCAGACATATGGAATCCAGAAAGCTAAAATATTAACTCAGGAATGAACCTAAGCCCACGTACTTAAGACGAAAGGCAACAGACTGCGTTTCTGGTTCAGAGACATCTTAGAGAACCTAAACGAGGTTCTCCGAGAGTTCCGAGCCAAATAACGCCTGACACAAGAGACCATAACCTTAAACTAAGTCGAGAATTTTCTTCATGCTACGAAAACCTGCTACAGCCTCCCAAGCCCTAGCACAACTTTCGGGGAGAGTGGAAGAGGTGGGAGAGGGAGCGCGGGTCTACCTTGCGTACACAGACCACACACGCTAACTCGGGGGCCCGGGGGCTTTTCTCCAAGGCCTGGCGGCCGACGCGCCGACCCCGCGCAGGCCAGGAGGTGATGCAG
>NW_026000185.1:6554946-6558277 GCF_001458135.2 Marmota marmota marmota | reverse complement strand
ACCCCGCCTGGGCCACGCTGCACGTCAGCACGACTAAGTGCGTCAGCACGCAGTCCTTGCGCGCCGCAAGGCGCGCCGGGACTCGTAGTACGTCCCGTGACCTTGTGCGCAGGCGCGGGAGCCACACCGGGAAATAAAGTTCCTTAGGGTGCTGGGAGGTTCAACTCCTCAGCCGAAAAACTACGAGTCCCGTCAGCCTATGCAGGGATGAACAGCGGAGCGGGCCGAGACCACAGCGTCTGCAGGAGGCCTTTCGCTGGGGGAGAGGCTCAGGACCTAGCGCCACATTGAACGACCCCGAGCGCGTTTCAGACTCCTGCCTTCGACCCTGGGTATTCTGGGAATTGTAGTCCGGGCGCGGCGCGGAACCCGTATGTAGCCTTGGCGCGGGGCACGGCGGCCATTTTGTCTCCCCATGTTGGGCGGAGATGGCCCAATCTTGGGGACACTGCAGTTTCCCTGTGACCGTTGGCCCGCTTAGCACTCGATCTGTCGTACTGGGATGGAGTCGCCTGAGAACCCAATCCGCTCGCACTGCTGGCGGGGAGCCCAGCCTCAAGCCCTGGGCCTGCAGGAAGGCCAGGCCCGCTGCCGGCCGGTACTGAGCGAGAGGGAGGCAGGCCCCGGCGAGTCGCGTCCTGTTGCCTTCAGGCGCAGGACTGCAAACGTGACTTCTTCGCAGAAGCAGCGCGCGCTGCAGGCGACGCCACCGATACTCGTGGAGGCCGCGCGGGCGCCCTAGCTGCTGGCGCCCTCGAGGCCCGCCAGCGGGCGACTGCAGGCCTTGTGCTGGGAAGCCTGCCTAGGGTGTTAGTAGATTGTTTATTTTTAACGTGCCCACAAAGGGCACTCGGGAGCCTGCGGTGGAGGCCCCCGGGCTGGTGTCAGCTTCTCCCTGAGCCTCTCCCTGCAGCGGAGCCAGGTGTCACAGACGTCCCTGAAACCAGACACCCCACACCCATGACGTCTCCGTGTTGATGGGATATTTTGTGCTGAATTTTCTACCTGAATCATTCGTGCATTAAATGCTTATAACAACCCCATCACAAGAAATATCCACTTCCCATGATGTTAACAGTGAATTTCCTCCATGAATCCACAGTAATGATTTTTGAAATCAGCAGTGACATTGAAGCAATACCGCTTCCTCTTGCACGTGCTCCCACCATTGCCATAGGCCAGGAGGTGATGCAGTCAAAGGTAGGGGGCCCACAGCAGAGCCTGCACACTGGCTGGTCCAATTTTCAGCCTCCAAAGCTGCAACTAAGTAAACCCTCCTGTAACGAACATTACTATAAGTAAAATCACACGGGTGATTTTACTTATAGTAATGAAAAGCCAACTAATAGACCTTCTATAGTTGAAGTACCCAGTGGGAAATGTATCTTGAAGCCAAAAGCTGAATACTAGGTGAACTTACAGTTACTGGGGTATCATTATTTCTAGGCTTTCTTGAGGTGATGAAACAGAACTGAATGAAATACAGTCCTCTATCCATGACACTGATGTCTAGTTGCACTTAATGCTACTGGGTTTGTTCTGTACTTCCCTTTTTGAATTTCCTTTTCCTCCTCTGAAAAAACTTGTCTTGCATTTCACCCCCACCACCTTTTGTTGTTATTGTTTTGTTTTGGTAGGGTCCAAACCAGGACCTCACACATGCTAGGCAAGCACTCTCCAATGTATTCACTAATGTGCTTCATCCTAAAATTGTAAAAAGAAGCTTCAAAATTGTTTGTACATACTTCCTGTAGGGACAAGGATGGTATACCTACAAATTAGAGCCCAATATTTGTTTGGAATTTGTTTTCTCTTTAGACTGAGGGCACACAATTAAAACACTATGCAAAAATTATTCCAGCTGTACACACTTTTATTGTTTCACTTGAAATATAATTTGGTTCTGTTTGTATTAAATCTTAGGATTCCTCCCATCCTTATATATTTTACTTGGTTTACTGTTTTTCACATACTGTTATATGTGAAACAATAACATGGTTCTAAAAGTCAGGCATATACAAAAAGATACATTCAGAGAAGGGTCTTGTTTCTCATCCCTGTCCACTCCCTTTTGTTAAACAAGCTCAGTCATAATTTTACTTTGCTAGGTTTCTTTTTGCTCGAATGTCTGTTTTCTTACCACTACCATCACCACCACCACCCCTTTTTTTTCCCCCTCAATACTGAGATCCAATCCAGAGCCTCACACATGCTAGGGAAGGGCTCTACCACTGAGCCACAAATTTAGGCCTTCCCTTTCTCACACAAAGAAAGGTAACATACTCTAGATATTCTTTCACACTTTGCTCTTTTCACTTAGCAACATATCCTGGCCATCATTCCATATCTCATAGAGATGTGTAGAGATACTGTTGTTTATTCAGCCACTATTTCATACCTGAACATCTAAGTTGTTTCCAGTATTTTCTAATTATAAACAGTGCTGCAATTGTTAACCAAGTGCACCTCATATTGTTGGAGGTGTAGCTTCTGAGAGAATTCCTAGGAATGAGAAAGCTAGAGCAAAAAGTAGAAATAAGCAATTTTGTTAGTGATTCCAAATTTCTCTTAAGTAAGGACTATTTGCATTCCCACTTGTGAATTGAGAGTGCCTGCATACCCACAATCTCGCCAATAGAGGGAGTTGCTACGCTTCTGAATTTTTGTAGTTCTGATAGGCAACAAAGTTGGTGTAGTTTTTCGGTGGTGAAACGTAGATAACAAAATTTATCATTTTTGCCTCTATTTTTTTTTTTTTTTTTTTGTGTGTGTGTGTGTGTGCTGGGGATTAAACTCAGAGGGCTGGACCACTGAGCCACATTCCCAGCCCTATTTTATTTAAAGACAGGGTTTCACTGAGCTGCTTAGTGCCTTGCTAAATTGCTGAGGCTGGTTTTGAACTGGTAATCCTCCTGTCTCAGCCTCCCAAACCTCTGGGATTACAGGTGTGCACCGCTAGATCTGACAAATTTTGCCATTTTTAATTACACAACAGTGCCATTAAGTACCTTCACAATATTGTAACAGTGTTCACTTTATGCTTTCAATATAGGCCTTGCTGCTCTGCCACTGCAACTTATTTTTTAAATGGACATGTTTCTTTTTCTTCCTCTCTCCCTGCTCCTCCCTAATCTCTCTCCATCCCAAATCTCTGGGGAAATGGGATTACCTTTCTCCTCATCCATCCTAGGCAGCTATCTCCCAAATTAACAAGTAGAGGGGCTGGGGATGTGGCTCAAGCGGTAGCACGCTCGCCTGGCATGCGTGCGGCCCGGGTTCGATCCTCAGCACCACATACAAACAAAGATGTTGTGTCTGCCGAGAACTTAAA
>NW_026000185.1:6542279-6554880 GCF_001458135.2 Marmota marmota marmota | reverse complement strand
TTTTTTTTTTTTTCTTTGTGGTGCTGGGGATTGAACCCAGGGCCTTGTGCATTCGAGGCAAGAATTCTACCAACTAAACTATATCCCCAGCCCCAAGAAATCTGTACTCTTAATTAAATAATTACCCATGTCTCCCCTATCCCCTACCTAGCCCTTATAAGTTCTCATTTACAGTCTGTCTCAATGAATTTGTCTGCTCTTGTGTTAGGTAGTAGCTAGCAATGAGCAGTGAAATGCAAGCAAGGTCACAAGTGTTCTTTAAATTTCTTTAGGGTTCTTCTTTAAATTACTTCCAAAGTAGATGAGAAAGCAAAGGGTGAAAGAAAGTAAAAAGTTTATGATGAACCCAGCCTAATTCCAACTTAAGATTGGGAGCCATCTTGTCACAAAATCATGAGAAGTTAATTTCTGTTTTACTATAAATTACTGCAATTTCTAAACTTGTTTGGAATTCCTGCCTGTGCCTTGAACTCACCCATGCCTGGCTTTCCCTGACCAGATAACAACCCTCTCTAAAACCTTAGTGATGCCTTATAAATTCTGATGTTGGGATCTAAATGTTTTCCCTACCTTGAAATGTTAAGCCATGTAGATCATTAACCTAGTATCTGCCTTTGTATTATGCTTGTCAAAATCCTGTTATCTGTAAGTTCTCAAGACACCCCCCTTTGCAACTTTTTGTGCTATAAAACTATGTTCCTAGAGAGCTGGGGGGCTGGTCTCTAGCCCAAGGTTTTAGGAGAATCAGTCCTGGCCAGCTCCTGTGTACACAAATAAAAGCTTACTTTGATTTTATTCAAATTGGAGTCCATGGTCTTTTCTTTGCATCATTGTGGTTTAACAGTTAATTTGTAAAAAGTAAAATAAGGGCTGGGGTTGTAGCTCAGCCTATGTTCGAGGCCCTGGGTTCGATCCTCAGCACCACATAAAAATAAGTAAATAAAATAAAGACATTGTGTCCAATTACACCTAAAACATAAATACTAAATAAATAAATAAAATAATCTAATTGGGAAGGATTAATGGGACTAACTCATGGATTCCCCTGATCAGGAGGTCATTGTAAAGCAGAAAAGGTGTGTGAGATCAGGAACCATAGAACAATAAGGCACCAAAAGAGGATTTATTGGGAGGTGCTCCCAGGCAAGATTCACTGGTCTGTGACAGGGTGAGGGCCAGTGAAGTCATGCAGAAAGGAGAGCACAATGCTTATAAGGAAAGTTGGAGGTAGGAGGGTTTAGGCCATCTAAACTGCCGCTACCAACAGCAGGTTGGCCAAGGTGAGTTTAAGTTTAACCAGTGACGTCTGTCACTGGTTGGTCCAGGCTGAGGTGAGTTGACAGGGCAATTGCTTCAGCCAATTGGAACCCATGGTCTTTGGGGTCTGTTGCCGGGTCTCCTTAGCCTGGTGGAAAATCCCTACCACAGATGCCATGAGGAGGCTGGGGGAGGCTGCTGACCCAATAGTCCATGTGGCCCAGAGTCTCAAAGCCTTTAGAGAAGTTCTCTGGGCTCAAGCTGACTCAGAAGTTAAGAGCCAAATATTGGCTTTTTCTTTCTTGGTGTTTTTACTTCCTTAACTTTAATCTCTAAGCTTTGGTCTTAAATATCCAGCAAGCCAGTTTCACCAGTATCACTGATGGGCAAAGGCGTGATTTCTGCAGTCGAGGGAAGGAATAAAGAATGTCCACATGCTATGCCCTTTTCAATGCTTTATTCACTCAAAATCACTAAAATCATTCAATACAATTTCACACTATAGGTTCTTTTTTTTTTTTTTTTTAATTTTTTAATATTTATTTTTTAGTTCTCGGTGGACACAACATCTTTGTTTGTATGTGGTGCTGAGGATCGAACCCGGGCCGCACGCATGCCAGGTGAGCGCGCTACTGCTTGAGCCACATCCCCAGCCCAAAGATTATATTTCTTAATCAAGAAATAACAATTCTTAATGCTGGGCACTACAAACACTGCAAAAGACATAATTAATTCAAAGCAAACAAATTCTAAGTTAAATCTAAACACTGCAAACACATTTAATTAAGACAGACCTATTACAGACATTCCCTCTGCATGTTAGGCTTAAGTGCTAGATTTAAAGTCTTAAGTCTTAGGCCTCAAGTCCAGCAGATGCACACTCACTCAGACCACAGCGATTACGTCAGGAACCAATGGAAGCTTCTCCTGGTGTGAAGATCTCCTGGTTGAGAAGACGGTCGTATGTGGATGTCACCATTCTCACCAGAGTCAAGAGGCTGCTGTAGAGTTTTACAGCAGTGAAGATGATGCAGAGAATCAGGCAGATGATGAGAAGAGTTGGGATGCCAGTACAGGTCCTCATCAGGCTCTCTAGCATGTGGGCATCAGTATCAGTATCGCTGGTTTGAATATCTGTTCATTTGCTCCATTATTTATACTAAATTTGGGGGCTTCTGTGTACCGTTTTGGTCCTATCAACTGTTAGCAGGTTTCTTAGAGACATCTTACATCTTAGAGAGAACATATAGTCTGGTGGTTTCCGCCCTGATATTACCCTTCTGACTCTATCAGGGTTAAAACAAGTGACATGTTTATATCAAGTGTCTTTACTCTTGTGGAAAGTGACTTGTTTTATCAGGCTATGCCTGATGACATATTGGAGGGCTCTATAGGCTTGTGCCTGGTGAAACTGCAAGTTTATTCTAAAATGGAGTTGCTTAGGCTAAGGCCATCCTTATAACCAGTCTTAAAGTGAGAGTACTAGGTTTTAACTTTAATGTAAAAAAAAATATATATATATATATATATATATATGTTTATATTTATATTTATATAGTCAATGTAGTTAAGCTTCCTATTCATTTCAAAGAGAAGAGAAGGTGTTACCAATTGGGCTCCTGGTAATAGCTGGCAGGAGGGGGGAAGAAAAGGGAGAAGCAGCTCTCCCCTTCTCCACGCTATCCTTGAAGGGTTAACTTGCCCAGAACAGTGAAAGAAACAGCTGCTTTCAAGTAAACTTCTGCAGATTGTGAACTTCTGAGTCCCTCTCCCTACACACTGGGTATAAAGTTCTGAAACTGCCTGAGCTGGGGGTTCAGGGGGATTGATTGATTACATCAAAAGTTTTGCCCTCTGAAAAATAAATTTATTTGGCTGCAGACAAATAACCATGTTTCTTGCTTTCTTTGCTGTCTTGCCTAGTCTGTCCCCACAACTCTATCTCAAATTAACTCAGGTTGTTATATTGAAAGTTGTACTTCTGTAAGACACTGACAGATAGCAGTTAAAGTTTACAAGAAAAATACAAAATGATATCAACAGTAGTAAAAATATATTGAGTTTGAATAAACTAAGCTATAAACTAAGAAACATAATTTTTATAATCCAAAACCTTTAAACATTAATTTGAAGAACACCAGCTTGGTAAAATGTTCTTCTAAATCTTATACTTCAAAGTCTTGTATACTTGGAAGATCACTGGCCTCTTAACATACAAAGAGGCCAATAATGGAACCACAATTACATTAATGTTTTTATATTGGCCAAGTTAAGTTTTAAAGAAAAATTCAGAATCTGAAATGTAATGTAATACTCTAAAACAACAGTTGTTGTTTAACCAGAGTTGTACAAACCCTAATTCCTTTAAGACCAGTTAGCTGCTCTCAATAAAACTTAACCTTGTTTTCAGTAAAGACACAGGCAAAACAATCTTAAACATTTTTCCATTTACCCATTTATGAAAACACACATAATGTTTAAATATGTTACCTTATATAATTTAAAAAGAGTACCTGATTTTATATTTAGCAGTTAGCACCTTAACTTTGTAAATTAATCAGATGTCTATAACAAACACATTTATGATTAATTTCAATTATATTAAATCTAATTCACTTATTTTAACTGTAAAATCCAAGCTATCAGACAATTATAGTTAACAGTACTAGCCATGTCTTCCTTGTTGAATAAAAATCCTAGAAGCAATGAATATTATGTTTTAGACATTTTATAGAAATTAACACTCTATTGTTTACCACCTAGAAAATCTTGTGAGTTAGTAATTTTAAAGACATCTTTACTCTCATTTGTTTACCTAATTTACATTGAGCTTCTTAAATCATGTGAACTAAAAGTTATTCTGATCCATTTTTCTTTTATATTTTAATTTATGAGCAATCATATATCTATATGCCAGTTTTGATGCCATGTACATGACATATGGACACAGGCACATATAGACATAACAACACAATACATGTGTTCGCACATACATAAGACAGACAAGGAGCAATATCTTCTAGCTTTTTGTAGGTAGAGCTCCACAGGTAGGAGGTAACACTATAGATATTTATTAAAGCTTCTATTAGATTTATTTCCAGCATCACCATGTCGAAGTCCTATTTAGGATCTTGTAAGAGGAAATTTTCCCAGTGCATTTGAGAGCTAACCCTTGAAAACTGATCCCTGAACAAAGACAGAGTGCAAAAACCTCTACAGTTAGATAAAATAAGGCTGATTGGAAAAATATATTGATTTAGTCATGTAGGATCAAATCATAAAATCATGATTTCAAAAAATATAGAATTAAAAAAAAAGAGTTCTTAAAAAATTACAAGGCTGTTATGAGATCAGAGTTTACTTTTTGACTCAGAGAGTTAGTTTAGATATTGAAAGAATGGTGATTACATGTCTGTAATACAATCAGCTCAGGAGGTTGAGGCAGGAGGATCACAAGTTCAAAGCCAGACTCAGCAAAAGTGAGGTGCTGGGGCTGGGCTTGTAGCTCAGTGGTAGAGCGCTTGCCTAGCGTGTTGGAGGCCCTGGGTTCGATCCTCAACACCACATAAAAGTAAATAAATAAAATAAATACATTATGTTCAACACCTAAAAAAATATATATTAAAAAAAAGTGAGGTGCTAAGCAATTTAGTGAGACTCTGCTCTAAATAAAATACAAAATAGGGCTGGGGGTGTGGCTTAGTGGTCAAGTGGCCCAGAGTTCAATCCCCATTACAAAAAAAAGATAAAGGAATGGTGAGCCCTGAAATTCTTAGGTAAAGATTCTCTAGGTAAAGAAGAATTGATCATTTCATTTTTTCCTCCCTGTCCTGTAGTGTTTAGGGAGAAACTTGTTAAGAAAGCAGCATGGGACTGGGGATGTGGCTCAAACGGTAGCGCGCTCACCTGGCATGTATGTGGCCTGGGTTCGATCCTCAGCACCACATACAAACAAAGATGTTGTGCCTGTTAAAAAAAAAATAAATAAATAAAATGAAAAACTTTAAAAAATAAATAAATATTTAAAAATTCTCTTAAAAAAAAGCAGCATGGTAAGATAGCCAGCCATTTGGTCCCACAATATAAATAACAAATGATTGGGTCAGAAAGGTGGGGGCTGGCATTTAAAAGTGACATTTTTTTTTTCCTGCAGACCTCTACAATTTACTTTTCAATGCAAGCCTTGGTGAGATAGAGAGAGCAAAAACTAAGTGAAGCTGCTGAGTTTTGTTGTTGTTTAAATATTTATTTTTTTAGTTGTCAGTGGACACAATATCTTTATTTCATTTTTATGTGGTGCTAAGGTTCGAACCCAGTGTCTCACATGTGCTAAGCCAGCACTCTACCACTGAGCCACAACCCCAGCCCCAAAGCTGCTGTTTTGAGCAACCTCTGCATAGGGCATTTTAATCTTTTTTGTTGTTGTTGTTTGTTTGTTTTTAGCAGTTGGTAGTTAGACCAGGTTGGATGCAGAAAATTATTAGGCATTTCCTTTATTGTCGGGGTTCGCCCGCACCCAGCTCTCCCGCGCAGGAAGACGATCAGAGGCATCAGGGAGACCAGTCAAGACTGGAGCTCATTTATTGAGGAAGCACACACAGCTAATATAAGGCACAGAGCCATCAGGATAAAAGTCAGCAGGGTGGGGAGAATTCACGTGTGCACCCATCCTACAGGCAGGAAGGGGAGGCAGGAGCTGTCCACGAGGACAAGGACAGAAGGGTTCTGAGCCTATCCTAGAAGTGGTCCGATTTTTTGTCACAACCCACAGTAACACCTTCTGGCTGATCGCCAGACGCCATCTTAGCCATGTGCTGCCCCAAGACCAGGAAGTGAGCATCAGTCTGCAAGTTAGGTTTCCTTTTCTCCATCATAGGTTTCTATTTCTCTGATGTGACATGCCCTACACTTCATCTCAACTGTGATTATGCCATCCTCTACTATAACTTTTGAGGATGTGAATTCCCTCTGAAAAAAAAAGATTTTTTTTTTTTTAAAGAGACATAGGCACCAGTGCCAAGAAAACTGTCTCTTTGGCTAGGAGACAGCTCCCTAAACCCAGAGACTCTAGGGGTCAGTAGTTTCTGCCCTTTCTTCCATGACCTCTGGCTGGAGCCTCATTCAGAGTGATAACTATTTTAATTGAGGGAGGACATTTGTCAGTTAGTTGTGCCCTTAAAATTTCTTACATGTTCCCTTTGTCCTTTTGGGTCCTCATACTCACAGGACCATGATTTCATATTACGCTCCTCAATTTGAAGTGGGAAGCAAGCCTGCTGGAGTTTTGGGTGACATCTCCACGAGAGAAAAATAACAATTTGTGTTCCTGAACTACGACAGAGAGCTGAGGGGTAGTTTTACTCTAATTAAAGGCCAGATTTTCTGGTCTTTTTCCTGCCAGAGTGGGGAGTACAGAGAGACAATGTGTATTATGAGAGTCTAGAAAATAGTCTAATTTTAAAGCTAGGGAAGCTCTATCTTGAGAACCTCCTGGAATTTCAGGTCACAAAAGTCTCCTCCCTCAGGAAAACTTGAGTTCCTGTTATCAACATTATTTTGGGCCTGCATTCTCCTGTAGTGAACAGGTAGTTTGCTAAGGAATGTGACATATCCTGTCCTCAGAGGCCAGGCAAGGCTGCAGGTAAATTGCTTCTTGGAAAAGAAAGCATGTGGGGGTCATTACAGTGGAACCATTTGATAGAATTATTATATACAACATTTAGCAGGTTTTCTACTCCCCCCATCCTACCTACAAGATTACTGACCAAAAGGTGGGCCAAAGGTGGGCAAGAAGCTTTCCAGGGGTGCCTCTGTGTCTGTCCAAATGGGTAGGAAAGGAGCTACCCAGGAGGTACTTCATTAAAATCTCCTACAGTTCCCTGAAGGGAAGAACAATTCCCTGGAGGCAGGTCACCTTGGCAATTGATGGAGGAGGAGAGGGAAGTACTGAGAGGCCCTGAGCTCAGGATTTGCAGCAGTTTTATACACTCAGAGTTCCACTAGAGAATGAGAGGGTGTCCCTTCCTGCAATCCCATTGGTAGAGGACACCCAGGGTCCAGATGAACCAAAAGGCAAGGGTCTCAGTCAGGGCATCTCAGCAAGAGACTGGAAGGGATCTTATCTCTCCGAAGAACTAGAAGGCCAGTGTTGCAGGCAGGAACAAAATGGCAGAAATCAGCCTCTGATCCGGAGGTCTGAATACATAAGGGAGGGAAGGAATTGGATTGGATAGGTTGGAGGAAGATGCTTATAATATCAATGAAAGACCCCATGTAGGTCCTTGCTCCATCCACACGGCAGTAAGGCAGCAAAAATCTAGCCCAGGATTCATGAAGGGATTGCTTCTTTGAGTATAAGGCAGAGAGAGAGGGAAATGTGGAAAAGTGGTAGAGGTTCTTTAGAACAGTGAAGGGTAAAGAGTCCTGAACTCCATTCTTGAGTTTAGTACCAAATGAAAGCACATGAAAGGGAATACAAAAAGAAAAAGAAGTGGAGGCAGATTTCAATGGATCAGTGATGCTTTATTAAGCAACAGAGGGGCACATTTTTGAGAGGGAAAATGACTATGGGCTCTAACAAGGTCTGGGTTTCATAGTGTTTAGCCGGACCAGATCATGGGAGGAGTTGGGTGGCAGGCTCATTTAGGATGGGGCATGAGGGCAGGTAGGGGAAAGTTCATTGGGGCCTCTGGCCCATAGCCTTCACAGAGCCAATCTGTGTCACATGATTTCAGATAAACCATCATCATTTTAATAATTCAGAAAAGAGGAAATAGGGTGGGGCCAGCCACTCAGCTCTGGTTTTGAGTTCCCAGTCTGAGACAGAAAATATTTTGCAACTGAGCAGATTACCCTCTTCAACAAGGTGAGGACAAGGAAGGAGGAGGGAGACCCCCCCCAGGGGTGGGAGTCCCTCAAGAAGCTCATTATCAGGTGTGGGAGTCCCTTCGGGTGGCTCATTTTTGGGTTTGGGAGTCCCTCCTTATTGGTAAGGGCAAGGGGTTAGTCTGGGAAGCCAAAAGGTCTCTGGGGAGGGGTGGTAAAGGCCAAAAAGGGTTCTCAGTTAACAGGAGGCCCAGGTGGAGCAGGGGCCCTCTTTGCAGGTAAGAATCAGACCTTTCCTTCTAAAAGGACAACGGGGGCATGGGGTGTCAAGGCTGTGGAAGGTTAGAAATGGGGGGGCTGAGGCAGGGGTACTGGGGAGGAAGTGGCAGAGAGTAGGTTGAAGACCAGGGCTGCCTCTTTCTCCACACCTACCCCAGGGTGGCCCAGCTTCTGGCTGCACTGCCCCACCCAAGCACAGGCCCGCACAGGCTTGTGCTACTGCAGGTTCCCAGGACCCACAGGTGACTCAGGGCTCTGTGGGAACAGTGAGGTGGGGGAGCCAGGACAGCAGAGTAAATGGGCTAGGAACAAGCACTGGGCTGCTGGGTGACCTCGAGTACCCAAGGAGCAGAGGAAGAGGTGAGGGATCAATCCCTGGGTGCTCAGTGTTCAGGCAGAAGGGGGCGGGTATCAGAAGGGGGAGCAGTGAGGGGGCTCCTTCCCAGAGGAGGGAATGTTTTCCAAGGTGAGTCAAGATGAGAAGCCAGGAGGCCTCAGGGGCTGACACCAAGGGAAGCTGTCGCCATCCCAGCTTGCAGAGGGCTTGGGAGAATCCAGACAGGGTTGTAGCTTGAAGGAGAAATGGCAGCGGTTGGCCTCAACCTGCCCCACTGGCAACTTGAGGCTGGAGACAGCTGGGTTCCCTTCTGTGCTCCAACCTTCTGCAGCTTTTTCTCAGGTCCTATGCTGGAAACTACAGGGTGGGGCAGAGAGAAGGATGTAGGGAGGGGTAGGTGGAGAGTAGCTTCTATGACCACCCCAGTGCACTGAGGCTGGTGGAGGGGATCCTGGGCTGGGAAAGCACTGGGCTGGGCTGGGGAGTTCAGGAGGCAATGGCCCCCATGCTCAGCCCTGAAGGGCCCTTGAGCACTTTCCCCCAGGCCTGCAGAGGCCTTGATCCTTCACAGATCTGAGGCCCACGGAATGCTCCAGACACAAGGAGGCTTGGTTGGGACAGCCCAGGAGTCCTGGGCAGCCCACTCTGCCTCTTGTCCAAGTATGGTCCTGGTGAGTTTGGACCTGCCATGGTCTGGGGCTCCAGGGCTCCCAAGAAGATGGAGTGAGTGACAGAACATGACATGGGCTTTCTCCCAGATGGTTGAATTCTTTCAGGCTTACAAAGAAGATGGAACTCGGATCCTGGATATCCTTCTCTGTGGTAAGAGTCAAAGACTGGTCTCATGATGGCCAGCCACTCGCTCCTGAGGACAGGAGCAGGACCTGGTCACTTCCTTAGTTACTTGGGCAGACCCAGGATGACTCAGACCCCAAGACTCCTGAGTTGAGGGTGTCCCAAGCCACAGCCCTGAAAGCTCTCAGGAAACCCAAAGGAGCCCTCAACCTTCATTCCCAGGCCTGGAGAGGCAGTGATGGGGCATCAGAGGGACCTTGGACACCCAAGCCTTGAACCCCTCTGTAGCATGTCAGCCCTCATTGTGAGATTTCTCACCAGCCAGGCCTGCTCTGAGTGCCTCCATGTGTCTCCCAGGTTCCTGCCAGCCCAGGGGTGAGGGTGGGATCTCCAGGACCTGTAGGAGATTGGGCTTAGAAAGGCTAAGTCACTTTCCTGAGGCTACCAGCTAGTCACTGCAGAGAAGGGGGTTGGGGTCTGGTGGGGCCCTATTCTTCCCATTGAACAAGGTGGAGTGGGGTCATCTCTACATCACTGTATTTTTCACTGGTCTTACCCTAGTGTCCTCCGGGACCTGAGCCCATAGTCCCCTCCATGTCCTGAATATGTAGGGTAGACACAGGGTCACTTAGGTCAGCTGACCCATTCTTCCCCTGTCCAGAACATGTTCGGTGTGTCTGCGAATCTGACGTGTGGTGGGCCCGTGGCGTGGCTCGTCGGGGCTGTGCTGGTGGTGGCTCTCATTTTTGGCTTCACCTATTGTTCCATAAAGCAGGTCAGAATGAGCAGCCTCTTGCCTGATGGCACGTGGGCCTGGGCTAGGGTGGCAATGGAGGCAGCAGAGCACGTGACCAAGGGGGAGGCCCAGGTAGGGTCTGGGAGAAGGATGTAGCCCCTCCATGGCCCTTGAGGTCTAGTCTTGCCAGCTGGCCTCCCTTGCCTACCTCATGGGGCTCTGCTGAGCTCTCTCTCTCTCTTCTAGGTGAAGACAAAGGAGCTGTTTAAAATAAATTGATAGAAATCCTGTCCAGGCACCAGTGGAAGGATAGCACCCCACCTCTGGAATGTCGTGTGATGACGTGCTATTTTACACTTTTCAAATTTTAAGAGTGAACAATGTAAACTTTAAATGATTAAACATGATTGAGCACCAACTGTGTGCCTGACTGTCTTCTAGAAGCAGGTTCTGAATTCCACAATTCTGGATCCTTTGAGACCCAGCTTCACACCACCACCATGGCACTCTCTGCCATCCACCAGTCCTCACCTGGCCCTTCACCAGAGCTGCCTGGCCTGGGCCATCAGATCAGGTAGACTGTCTTTGGGCCCCCCAATCCCCAAGCTTCACACCATGGGCCTCCTCAGGCTGGAAAATGGGCCACAGATCATAACCAGGTGGGGTCCCTGAGGTTTCTCTTTTCTGCTGCCCTTGGCCTGAAAGAGATCAGTAGGAGCTCTGCCCTGGGCCCCTGGGAAGCCCTGACTCTTCCTACAGGGCTCATAGGACAGTTCTATGGGTGGCCTTGGTTAATCAGTTGGGGGGCGGGGGGAGGTCTCTCCCTGTAGTCCTCAAGGGCACCTAGAATGTACTGGGAGTCAACATTCTGAGATAGGGAGGAACTACCCAAAATAGCCAGGCCTTATTTCTGCCTCTCCAGGGCAGGCAGCATCCTGAGTTGGGGAGGTGCTGACCAGGGCAGCCTGAGTTTGTTATGCCTTCTCTTACAAGCACAACAGGCTGTCCTTGGAAACTTTGGCCAGGAGTCTTCTGGCACCTGAGGTATAGAACCCAGGAGAGGCTGCCACTCAGGGTTCCACAGTGGTGGTGCAAGTGGGGCACAAGCCACTTTCGTGAGCCTTGAGGGACCAGCTCTGTTGTCCCCTTTTCCATCTATATGTAAAAGCACACTTTAAGTGCCTTGTGTGCGAGTGTGCTCTGACTGCAATGGCTGAAGCACCTGGACCCCCATCCCTGCTGGCTGGTGCAGTGATCATCTCCACTATCCTCTGCCCAGAGGAAGTCATTCCCTGGGATCCGGTATGAGTGACCCGTCTCCCAGACCTGTCTCCAGGAGACCTCAGCACTTCTGCTGATCCCTCCCAGGATGGCGAGGTCTCATCACCTCCCTGTCCTGGAAGTCTCCCAGGCCTGATGGCTGCCCTGTGGCCCCCCCCCTTCCCCCCGCCAAGAACTAAGTGTGGGCTCTGTGGGGGGGCGGGTAAGCTGGCAGCCTGGGGTAGCCAAGAGGGGCTATCCTGGCTGGCTGCATTGCAAGGTTCTTACAAATGCTCCTTATGGGTGGCTTGGCTTGGGGCAGGAGGAGAACTCTGGGAGTTTTGAACCCCTCCCACGTGTGTCCCCTTAGTGCCATCCCTGCAGGAGGAGGAAGGAAACAGCTTTCTTCCTGGAACAGGAAGTGCGACTGTGGGCGGGGTGCTCACTCTGAAAACTGCCACAGCATGTAAACAGATGGGTTGTTTTCAAAATGTTGTGGGTTGTTCAAAATGGGCCACTGTTGTGTGTGTGTGGGGGGGGGCTGGGGATGGAACCTAGGCCCTCCCACATGCTGGGCAGGTGCTCTACCCCTCCCCTCCAGCCATGGGGGCTAATGTTTTGAGTTACGTTTTTTAGCATTAAGCATTGACTCTTAGGAAAATCAGGGCGTTCCATCTTTTCCCATGTTAACTTGTTTTGAAAAATTATTTCTATATCAACCTTGTTTATAGCATTCACATTATGACCCATAGACACCATTTCCAAGTCGTCCACCTGAGTGGCTCGTGTCCAGGGACCCAGGCTCTACGGGGCCTCTTGCTGAGGGGTTGAAGTCATTTCCGACTGGATTCCTGTGTGTTTGGGTACTGGGGGCTGAACCTAAGGGCACTTAACCACGTTCCTATGTAAGGATTTTATTTTTTATTTTGAGACGGGGTCTCACTAAATTGCACAGGGTCGGACTCGTGGCTCCATTCGTGTGGCAGGGCAATCCCGGCGGGTGGGAGGACGCCACGGGCGCCAGGCAGCTCGGACCCGGATCCCCTTCCCGCGGCTCGGCCTCCGCGTTTCCCCTTGACGCCCCGCCGGGGACCTTCCTTTGTGTTGCTGGC
>NW_026000185.1:6535502-6541752 GCF_001458135.2 Marmota marmota marmota | reverse complement strand
CAGGTCGGCTCGCAAGCCCTGGTGTGCCTGTTGGCGCAGCCGGCCGGCCTGTCGCGCGGTGCCGGAGACATCTTCTAGCGAGCTCCGGAGCCAGGCGACCGCCGAGTTGCACCGCCGCCTGGTCCAGTGGCCCTACACGCCACCGCCGCGCGCCTGACCACCGCCAAGTGAAAACCCACTGACCCACCAGCTCTTTCTGATTCAGAGGACCTTGACCTTGAGCTGAGACTCGGAATCCATTCTTCTTCATCTGGCCTCTTCAACCCTGAAAATCAAGGCTATGTCCTGACACAGTGAACTCCCTAAGCAGCTTAACTGGCTCTGGTAACTGAAGCAACTGGGATTTTCTGCTGTCTCAAAGCAGAGAAAACTTCTGTGTGTTGTCTATGTGTTTTCTCTCTTTTAAGCCCTTGGACTTGGTCATAAATCCTGAGTGTAAAGTGGAGATGGTTATGGATTTCAGGGTGGGAGGAGAAACAGTGGTGTAACACACCTAGATTTCAGTATGTGTGGATGAAATATTGCCACATTCAGAAACACTTCATATGTTTGTGTGTGTGTGTGTGTGTGTGTATTGGGGATTGAACCCAAGGCCTGGTGCATCCAAGGCAAGCACTCTGCCAAGTGAGCTATATCCCCAGCCCTTCATATGCAATCCTGAATAGCTTGTTTTCCAGCTTGCTAGATAAACTTACATATATTTTAACTACTTTACAGCCTAAGAGTTCAAACTGTGAACAAGTTAATTCCAATGAGATTATTTCATCCACATATAATATATTTTTCTCCAAGATGTCCAGTTATCTGATGATCTTACATTTTGTGCTGTCAACACAACTTTATAAATTGTGAACAGCTCCTAACGTAGGTAAGTGGAAGAGGATGAAAATGGGAATCAGTGATCTCTTGAAGGCGGGACTTAATCAGAATATATCTATTTAATGTAAAAAATGACCTTGTGCATAGGATGTATTTTCCTAGGGGAACCTCAGAGTCAGCATGATGATCACTACTTGCTTCTATGTCTTTTCTGTAGGATGTGTGTACATGAGTGAATGAGAATTTCACCCTTGACCAACAATGTGGTGAATCAAATCTGGCTGCTGGATGAACTGATGTATTATGGGAATTAAAAATAAGAGGCTGGGCACAATAGAGCACACCTGTAATCCCAGTGGCTTGGGAGGCTGAGACAGGAGGATGGTGAGTTCAAAGTCACCCTCAGCAACAGCGAGGTGCTAAGTAACTCACTGAGGCCCTGTTTCTAATAAAATACAAAAAGGTCTGGGGATGTGTCTCAGTGGTTAAGTGCCCCTGGGTTCAATCCCCAGTACCAAAAAAAAAAAAAAAAAAGAGGAAGCAAATAAATAAACAAATATTTTAGGGTTTTGCTAAATTGCTGAAGTTGGCCTCCAACTTTCAATCTTCCTGCCTCAGCCTCCCAAGTAGTTCAGATTATAAGCCTGTGCTACTATGACTGGCTGTTTGCCATGTTTCTTTGGTCTCTTTCAGTACATGACAACTGAAAGACCCTCCGACTCCCTGCTCAAGGAAAAGCACACGAGACACTGGCTGCAAAAGCAAGAGGCGATTTATTGCTACACAGGCGCCTGCGGGTGCTCAGCGAAACCTCAGCCGGAGCTTCGGTGAACTGGCACACCGGGCTTTGGGGTACAGATCTTTTATAGGGTACAGTGGTCAGTTTCCCTCCTAGCACAGTAACAGGTATCTCATTGGCTCTTTTGAATCCAGCATATAGGTCACTTAAAGGGTAAACTTGTTTTTCACTATAGGTTCCTGGAAAAACCACATAAAGGAAAAACTACATAAAAACCATTTGTTATTCATTGTATGGTTTTTCATTGTATGATCCCGTTTGCCCAACCGTGCCGGCTCCTTTCCCAACCATCCTGTCCTTTCTTAATCGGTTACACTTAACTGATTTTCTGAAAAATACATCTGACGTCTGTGCAGGTGCGGAAGCAAGCCCTGGTGATTTGTTACTGGGCCTAAAGTTATTGGGCTGGGGTCTCTCAAACAAACTAGAAAAATTTTACAACCATTAGTAATTTAAAATGTATGTGAAATCTGGGGCTGGGGTTGTGGCTCAGTGATAGAGTGCTTACCTAGCACGTGTGGAGCCCTGGGTTTGAGCCTCAGCACCACATAGAAATAAATAAAAAAGGTATTGTGTCCAACTACAACTAAAAAATAAATATTAAAAAATAAATAAATAAAATGTATGTGAAATCCAAATATTCATAAGTCTTACTTTGTTGAAGAGGGGTACTGGGATTGAACACAGGGGTATTTACCACTGAGCTAATATCCGCAGACATTTTTATTTTGTATTTGGAGTCAGGGTCTCACCTGAGATGCTGAGGCTTGCCTCAAACATTTGACCATCCTGCTTCAGGTCACTGGGATTACAGTGTCTCATCATGGGCCCAAAACAATGGAGCCAACTGATCTTGGATTGAAATTTAGGGAGGCTCTCAGCAGAGTAGTGAGACTCTGTCTCAAAATAAAAAATAAAATGGGCTGGGGATGTTACTCAGCAGTGAAGTGCTCCTGGGTTCAATCCCTAGTACCAAAAAAAAAAAAAAAACAAAAAAAAAACAAACAAGCGAGGTATATTTATATTAGCATTAACACTGAATGCTATAGGAGTATATGTACCTGGTTTTAGGCACTTTGCAATTCAAATCTGACTAGATGTTCACTGCAACAAACTGTTTCCTCATCCTCAGAAAATCCACCACTTGCTCTTGGCTTCCTGGCTGTCTTGAACTGAGCAAGCAGCTCTCTTCTGCCCTGGTATTCTGCTTCATGAGTCAGAACTGTGGAGTTGGCCAACCACAGACTGAACCTCTGAAACCAGCAATCAAAATTTAAAAATAAATAAATAAATAAAGGCCTGACTTTAGACTTAAAACATGAATCTCATTGAAAAACATAAATATGGCACCAGAGAATGAAGTATCAATGCTTTTTTTTTGAAGTTCTAAGTTTACCAATTAGCTTAACAAATGACAAGCACTTTAAATAATTAATGACTTTAGCATAAAAACTTTATGAAAATATACAGAAAATACATGTCTAGAATTAAAAAAACAAAGCATATTTTAGTTTTACTTTTTGTTTTTTAAAGTAAATGTGCTGAGCACAGTGGTGCACACCTGTGACCCCAGCTACTTGGAAAGCTGAGACAGGAGAATTGGGATTTCCAGGTCAACCCGCATAATTTAGGGAGACCCAGCTCAAAAAATAACAATGTGAATGATGCAAACACTAGAAGTACAGGGTGTTCAAACTTGTTATACTAGAATTTGAGCCTAAGAGGTGCTCTTTCCTGAGCTACATCCCTGCCTTTTTAAAAAAACTTATTTTTAGATGTTGATGGACCTTTATTTTATTTATATGCGGTGCTGAGAATCCAACCCAGTGACTCACACATGCTAAGCAAGTGCCCCAGTCCCCTCTCTCCCCCACCCTCGCTTTTTTAATGTTAATTTGATACTAGTCATTGACCCCATGGGTGCTCTTAACCACTGAGCAACATCCCTAGCCCTTTTTATTTTGAGACAGGTCTTTGCTTAGAGCCTCACTAAATTGCTGAGGCTGGCCTTAAATTTATAATCCTCCTACTTCAGCCTCCTGAGCTGCTGGGATTACAAGTGTGCAACAGGCCCCAGTCTTTTTTTATTTTGAGTTAGGGTCTTGCTAAATTGCCCAGTCTGGCTTCAAATTTGTGATCTTCATGCCTTTGCCTGATGAGTGGCTGGGATTAGAGGTGAGCATCACTGAGCTCAGTTTGTTCAAAGCATTTTGTTTTAAATATATATTTTAGTTGTAGATGGACAGAATACTTTTATTTTATTTGTTTATTTTTATGTGGTGCTGGGGATTGAACCCAGTGCCTCATGCAGGCAATTGTTCTACCACTGAGCCACAACCCCGGCTCTGTTCAAACCAACAGTTTTAATATTTTCCCATGTGTGTATAGTGTGTGTGTGTGTGTGTGTGTGTGTGACCTTGCGCAAGCTAGGCAAGCACTCTGCCATTGAGTTCTACCCATGGTCCACTTTCTACCTCTTGTTTGAACATGTGTTTCTTCTTTTTAAATTAGGATCTAATGCTGGGCACCGTGGTGCAGGCCTGTAATCCCAGCAACTCAGGAGGCTGAGGCGGGAGGGTCACAAGCTCAAAGCCAGCCTTAGCAACTTAGCAAGGCCCTAAGCAATTCAGCAAGACCCTGGACCCTGTCTCAAAAAAATAAAAAGGTCCAGGGATGTGGCTTAGTAGTTAAGTACCACCCCTGAGTTCAATCCCTGGTACAAAAAAAAAAAAAAGGTGGGGGGGAGAGATTCATATATCACTATTTTTGGAGGACATAATTCTGTGGCTTTTAGTATAGTCACAAGGCTATGCAATCATCACCTATTTCCAAAACTTCTTCAGCATCCCCAAGAGAGAACCCATTAGTCACTCCCCAACCTCCAGCAAGTCAGCAATTGTTCTGTTTGGGGTGAGGGACAGTATTACATGGCAGAGAGCACCGCGTTTCATTAATCCATTCATCTTTTTTTTTAATATCTATTTTTTAGTTGTAGTAGTTGGACACAATACCTTTATTTATTTATTTATTTATTCATATGTGGTGCTGAGGATCGAACCCAGGGCCTCACACGAGCTAGGCGAGCGCTCTACCGCTCTACCACTGAGCACTGAGCCCCAGCCCCAGCCCCTCATTCATCATTTGATGGGCATATGAATCACTTCATATTTGTGTCACTGTATTCAAAACCTTTGTGGCTAAATCCGTGCCATGTCGGGATAATCCAACCGAATGAAACTACGATGGAACGACTAAGTCGGAGGGACAGACAGGAGTCGATCCACGGTGGGAACGCCCAGCAACCTGCGTCCTGTCCGGCACCGAGGGACCCAGCGAGAGCTCCGCCGCTCTCTCTGCTCTTTCCCCTGGTCAGCACCGACAGCTGGCCGCGGTCTCCCCCAGGTTCCCACCTTGGAGACCTGCGGCTGGCGCTCCGGGCGGCAGGGGGCGCGCGAACCTGGCGGCCTCCCGAGCTCGGCAGGACCCAGCGGCACAGCGCAGCCAGGGGACCGTGGGCCCTTTGACGGTACAGAGCCAGCTCTAAAGGAGTGCTGTCTCCCCTTCCGTCATTTCTACAGTTGGGGACAATGTTCCTCCCCCGAGTAGGACACAGCGACAAGGCAGCATCTTGGAAGCAGAGAGCAGCTCTCATCTGACACACGTCCAGAAACTGAGCTTGGACATCCCAGCGACCAGACCTGTGAGAAACAAATTTCTGTCATTTATAAATTGTTCAGTCTGTGTTACTGTTAGAGCAGCATAGACAGGCTGAGACAAAGTAAGCATGATATTTCCACCACAGGAGGAAGCTAGGATTAATCGGAATCAAAATAAAAAAATAAACAAACGAAATGAAATAAAATATTTAAATGAGTAAAAAAAAAGATGAACCACCAATAGAAAAATGGAGGGGCCAGCAGTCCTCTATCCTTGGTCTGGTAGTTGCTGAAACCTCGCTCCAGTGCCGATCCAATAATGAAGACACGGTTTGAGAAAATGGAAAAAGAGAGTTTATTGCTTTGCTAGCAAAGGAGAAACACAGGGGATTCCTGTCTCAGAGGCTGTTGTGATTCTGCCCATCAGCAGGAACAGGGGGGCTTTTAAAGAGGTGACTCAAAGGCTACATTCCACGTGTTCTCTGTCTGGAGGTGTGATTCACTTGTTAATTTGGGAGGTAGTCATTTCTGAGGTCTTCTGGTGCCATCCCCAAAGTCTGGGTTACTTCGTTCCTATGGTGGGTGTGTGCTCAGGGACAGATAACTCTGCCTAGGATGGGGAAGAAAGGTGACCCTGTTTCTCCAGAGATTAGAGAGGGGGAGAGATTAGGGGAAGAGGAAGAGAAAGAAACATGTCCATTTAAAAAATAAGTTGCAAGGGGCCTGGAGTTGTGGCTCAGTGGTAGTGTGCTTGCCTAGCATTCATGAGGCACTGGATTCAATTCTCAGCACCACATACAAATAAATAAAATAAAGGCTCATCAACAACTAAAAAATATTTTTTACATATTTATTTTTTATTTGTACCCAATACATTTATTTTGTTTATTTATTTTTATGTGGTGCTGAGAATCGAACCCAGGGCCTAGCACATGGTAGGCGATCGCTGTACAGCTGAGCCACAACCCCAGCCAAC
>NW_026000185.1:6494788-6535475 GCF_001458135.2 Marmota marmota marmota | reverse complement strand
CCCCCCCCACCCCCCCTGCCAAAAAAAAAGTTGCAGGGCTGGGGCTGTAGCTCAGTGGCAATGTGCTTGCCTAGCACATGTGAGGCACTGAGTTTGATCCTTAGCACCACATAAAAGTAAATAAATAAATGTATATTTTTTAAAAAGTTGCAGTAGCAGAGCAGCAAGGGTTATATTCAAAGCATAAAGTGGACCACTGTTACATGGTGACTCCTGGTGTTCTGTTTCATGGTGAGTTCTGGGGTGACTCCCAAGAACCTTTCAGGAGGTTCCAGAGTATTTTTTAAAAATATTCACTTTTTAGTTGTAGTTGGACACAATACCCTTATTACATTTATTTTTATGCGGTACTGAGGATCGAAACCAGGGCATCAGACGTGCTAGGCAAGCCCTCTACTACTGAGCCACAACCCCAGCCCCCCCACCCCTTCCAGATTATCTTCATAGGAATACTGAGAAGTCTTTTGCCTGGTCCACTGTGTTGATATCTGTGCTGATGATGCAAAAACAATACAGGGTGATGATATCAAATTGCACGTGTTTTTCACCACACACTAGCGGCGGAAAAGCCACTCTGTTTAAGAGGATCTTTTTGAAGCTAGCAAGGTGGCACACACCTGTAATCCCAGAAGCCTAGGAAGCTGAGACAGGAGGATCACAAATTCAAAGCCAATCTCCTCAGCAAAAGCGAGGCACTAAGCAACTCAATGAGACCAATAAAATACAAAACTCAATAAAATACAAAATAGGGCTGGGGATGTGGCTCAGTGGTCAAGTGCCCCTGCGTTCAATTCCTGATTTCCACCCCCCCCCGAAAAAAATAAATAAATAAAAAGGCCTTCTGGAGCTCAGTGGCCCACACCTGTAACCCCAGAGGCTCAGGAGGCTGATGCAGGAGAATCACAAGTTCAAAGCCAGCCTCAGCAATTTAGCGAGGCTCTAAGCACCTTAGTGAGACCCTATTTCAAAATAAATAAATAAATAAATAAAATAAAAATGGCCAGGCATAGTGGCACAGGCCTGTAGTCCTGGCTCATTGGGACATTGAAGCCGGGAGGATTTCTCAGGCCCACAAATTCAAGAGCAGCCTGGGCAACCATAGCAAAACTCCATCACATAAGGGGAAAAAGAAAAGTGTAAAACACTGATTTGCTGATTCTATTTGGTGAAGATAGTTGGGCAGAGGATTCTTACTGCAATTTAAAATTCATGTGATAAATTGTGACAGATGGAACTCACATAACCCAAATCTTTTGAGCTCTTCAATGATAAGAATGTAAAGGGCTGGGCTTAATAATCCTAGCAACTCCTCAAACTGAGAAAGGAGGGTCACATGTTCGAGGCCAGCCTAGGAAATTTAGGGAGACCCTGTCTCAAAATAAAAAATAAAAAGAATTTGGGGTGTAGCTTAGTGGTAAAGCACCCTCAGATTCAATCCCCAATATTGGGGGAAAAAAGTGTAAAGGGATTCTGAGATGAATCATCTGGAATATTGTAAAACTAAGGAATAAAAGCCCAAGTAAGACTCCTATCAGCACACGTGGCAATACTTTGAATTCTCACAGTGACTCTATGAAATGAAATAAATGTAATTATCCCCATTAACCAGATGAAGAAACAAACAAAGCCCCAAAGAGGGAAAGTGATGGCTTAAGTCACATAGCTAGCAAATGCCAGAGCTGGGATTCAAACAGCAGGCATCTAACTTCAAACTTGTGCACCTCGCTGGGAAAAATTCAGCAACACATTTAAAAAGCCTTTAAAAATATTTGTCTCAATGGTGGCATTTGCAGCTAAATGGATGGAGTTAGAGAATATTGTGCTAAGTGAAGTAAACCAATCCCAAAAAACCAAAGGCCAAATGTTTTCTCTGATATGTGGATGCTGATCCATAATGGGGGTGGAGGGAGCATGGGAGGAATGGAGGAACTTTGGAGGGCAAAGGGAAGGGAGAGGACATGGGGGTAGGAAAGATGGTGGAATGAGATGGCCATCATTACCCTAAGTTCATGTATTAAGACAGCAATGGTGTCACTCTGTACAACCAGAGAAATGAAAAGTCGTGTTCTACATGTGTACTACCAATTGAAATGCATTCTGCTGTCATGTATTCAAATTAGAATAAATAAAATTTAAAAATATATTTATCTCACCAGGCATGGTGGATCACACCTGTTATCTCAGCTACTTTGTGGCGAAGGGCTGGGGATGCATCTCAGTGGTAAAGTGCCCCTGGGTACCTGAAAAAACATTTTTTTCCCCTCGTACTGGGGGAAAAAGAATTACCTCTATTGACCCCTTTAGGAATTTCATACATATATTAGTTGTAGTTGGACACAATGCCTTTATTTTATTTATTTTTCATGTGGTGGTGAGGATGGAACCCAGGGCCTCGCACACGCTAGGCGAACGCTCTACCACTGAGCCACAACCCCAGCCCCCCCCCCAATTTAATAAAAGAAACGCCATTGGTCCAACCCTCGCCGTTAGCCTAGCCATCAGAGATTTAAGTGCAAGGGTACTTATAATCTAATAAATTAGATACAACCAGTAGTCTGTGATTGATTGATAGATAATGACGACTAAAAGCCTTTGAGTGCACTGCAGAATGCCCAGGAAATGACGCTACCCCGAGAAAGCACAGGAAGACTCTGATAGAAGCCAAAAGGAGGGTGAACTGAGGGATCTTCAAGGCCCAGGCCCGGAGGGTGCCTTTCTGAAGGTCCACGTCCGTAAGCAGGGGGCGAAGTCTAGACCAATGAGCGAAGACTAGGCTAAAAGCGAGGGTTGGACCAATGGCGACGTATCACCGTAGTCAAGATGCTGGGCTGGACCGTCCAGCGGCTTGAATGAACTGAAAGAGTCCTTCCCTCCGCCTGTTCAGTAAAGCGCCCGGGGCTTCCTCCACAGGGAGCCGAAGTCAAATACCGGGGAGTTCGGGGGGCCTCAGTTAAACCCACCCGCCTGCATTGTGAAGCCGGGACAGGGACCTGATATCCGCTGCGAGGGCCCAGGACGTCCCCCGGAGTCGGATCCTGAACCCGCCCCGTCCCATTCACGCGTGGCGGCCACGCCCCCGCACGCCGATTGGCTGAGTCTCGTCGGCCCGGCGCCGCGCGGGGAAGACCCGGAGAAGCGCGATCAGCCCAGGAATGGGTTCCCGCGACCTAGCTGCGCATGCTCGCCCCGTGACCCCTGCTTGAGGTGACTGCCAGAGCCGAGGCCGGAGACCCCCCAGCACCCGCGCGGAGGGACCCGCCGCGGCTCTGTCGCCGGAGAGGGAGGGCACGTTGCGGTCGGTGAGGACGGGTCCCAGAGGCAGGGAGGGGAGGAGACCGCCCTGGAGCATCCCGCCCCACGGATGGACGGCTCTCCGGGGTCCCGGAGCTGCTGTGCTGGGGAAGGGGGGTCGCCGGCTCTGCCGGGTTTCCGGCTGCTCCTTGTCCGACACACACGATTCGCCTCCTTTTTCCTGGTTCTCCTTCCCCCAAACCTCCCGACCCGGGACTAAGCCTGGCGCCCCCAAATCGGGGAGCCCCACATCGCCCGCCTTACCCAGCACTGTCCACCCCGCCCGACTGCCCATCCTGCACCCACCCCTGTCCGGTCCCTTCTTCGCGTCTGGTGGTCTGTACAGCGACGGCAGCTAGTAGGAGGCGTGAGGTCTGTGGGCTTAGTCGGGAGGTGGTGGCGTTGGTGGGAGAGGAACGGGAACCTGTCTTTTGGGCCCAACCCAAAAGCATTTGACAGCGTTTGACGGCACTCATAGGAATTTCATGAAATCTTTGCCATCAGAAATTTATCTGCATGGGTATTTATAATCTAATAAATTAGATACAACGGGGAAATAAAATTCTGAGCCAAGGGAATTAGGGGAAGGAGTTGCCCTGATTGAAATTCCCATTTTGGGGACGCTCTGCCCTGCATACTACAGTTTTTGACCTTTTGAGGGGAGTCGCTGCCCTTTTTTTTTTTTCTTTTTCTTTTTTTTTGTATCAGGGATTGATCCCAGGGGTACTTAACCACTGAGCCACATACCCAGCCATTTTTATGTTTTATTTTGAGACAAGGACTCACTAAGTTGCTTAGGACCTCACTAAGTTTGAGCCTGGCTTTGAAATTGCTATTATTCTCCTGCCTCAGCCTCCTGGGTTGCTGGATCTCCCTGTGAGGATATGTCCTGCCCACCTAGGTATACCAGCATCCCATCGCCATCCAATCACAGCCCTCTATGGTTGCATTGGACAGTGATTGAGGAGCAGCTGTTGGTATTACCCAGAACTTTTGCAAACATCGACTTTACCCTTCACCTATCCATATAAACAAACCCTACTAAATTCACCACTATTCCCATTACAGATGAAAACGGCCCAGAGAGGGGAAAGCATTTGTCCCTGAGGCTGCAGGTACTGGTAGACCTTGATATTTCTCTTTCATATATATGAAAGTAATTCTCTTGATCCACCTAAGATATCAAACAAAGTGCCAGGTTTCCAGAATCTCACTGGTAAGGTATTGGACCTTGTATTATTTTCCTATGACTTCCATAACAAATTTAGTGGCTTAAAACAACACATCTTTATTACCTTATAGTTGTAGAGACCAGAAATCTAACACAGGTGTCACTGAGTTAAAATTGGGCAGGGCTGTGACCCTTTCTGAGACTCTAAAGAGAATCTTTTCCTTGCCCTTTTCAGCTTCTAGAATAAGCAACCTGTGTTCCTTGGCTTGTGACCCTCCTTCCTCTTCTTGAAAGGCACATTTCATCTAGTGGACTCTGCTTCTGTCATCACCTCCCTCTCACTTCTGCTGCCCTCTCCCACTTTTTTTTGGGGGGGAATACAGGAGATTGAACCCAGGGGTGCTTAACTGAGCCACAACCCCAGCCATTTTTATTTTGTGTCTCACTAAGTTGCTTAGGGCCTGGCTGAGTTGCTGAAATTGGCTTTGAACTTGTGATCCTCCTGCTTCAGCCTCAGAGCTGCAATATTACAGGCATGAACCACCATGCTTGGCTCCCTCTCCCACTTTTAAGGACTCCAGTGATTACATTAGGCCCACAGAATAATCTCTTGCTGAGCAACTTTAACTCCCCTTTGACAAGTGAATTAATATATTCACAGGTTCCAGAGATTAGGATCTGGACACAGACCTGAGGGTGTATGACTCCTGCCAGTTTGTAATAGTGCAATCTTGGGTTTGGGTCTACACTGAGCCATCTTTATGCTTCTGGGTCTCCTTGCTCATCACACCATGATCCACATCATGAGAGCTGTTTTAGTGTAAAGGGGTGCCTGAGTTTCATAGCAATGTCAAACCATCAGATTGCAGAATTGGGAGGGCATAAAATGAGTGAATTAAAGCAACTGCTAAGCCTTTTGATCCTTTTAATTTGTTTCTCCTTTTTTTTTTTTTTTTTTTGTTTGTTTTTTAAATACCAGTGATTGAACCCAGAGGTACTTAACCACTGAGCCACATCCCAGCCATTTTTATCTTTTATTTTGAGACAGGGTCTCACTAAGTTGCTGAGACTGGCTTTGAACTTGAGGTCTCCCTGCCTCATCCTCTCCAGCCACAGGCGTGTGCCACTGTGCCTGGTGAGAGTTCCAGTTTCTTCTCATCCCTGCCAACACTTATCTGCCTTTTCTTTTATTGTGTCCATTTAGGTAAATGTGAAATGCATTTCAGTATGGATTTTATTTGCATTTCATAATGCCTGATGATGAGCATCTTATGTATAGGTCATTTGTATATCTTCTTTGGAGAAAGGCCTGTTCGGAGCTTTTGCCCATTTTATAATTGGGTCATTTCTTTTTTAATTATTGACTTGTAGTGTTCTTTATAAATTTTAGGTTCAAGTTCTTTATCAAGTATATAAGCTGTAAAAATTTTTCTTCCATTCTGAGTTGTCTTTTAATTTTCTCAATGATTAAAACACAAAACTTGCCAGGTGTGGTGGTGCATGCCTGTAATCCCAGTGGCTCAGGAGGTTGAGGCAGGAGGATTGAGAGTTCAAACCAGCCTCAGTAAAAGCGAAGTGCTAAAGCAAATCAGTGAGACTCTGTCAAAAAAAAAAAAAAAAAAAAAAAAAAATTACAATAAATTTTTAAAAATTACATTGTGTGGTGGTACATGCCTTTAATCCCAGCAGCTCGAGAGGCTAAGTCAGGAGGATCACAAGTTCAAAGCCAGCTTCAGCAATGTAATGAAACCCTGATCAACTAGGTGAGATCCTGTCTCAAAATAAAATATCCCCAAAGGGCTGGGGATGTGGTTCAGTGGTTAAATGCCCTTGGCTTCAATCCCCAGTATATTAAAAAAGTTATTTTTGATGTTCTAGGATTGAACCCAGGGCATAAGCACTCTGGGCAAGCTACTTTCCCAGCCCACAAATACTATGAAACTATACACTTTATTCAGATTTCATAAATGTCCACTAATGTCCTTTTTCTGTTCCAGGATCTTATCTGGTATCCCAAATTGCTTCTAGTCTGAACAACTTCTTAGTCTCCTTTCATCTGTGAAGGAATCAGTTTTCCCTTGATTTTGATGACCTTGACAGTTTTGAAGAATATCAGCTGGGCATCTTATAGAATATCCCTCAAGGTGGGGCTGTCTGGGATTTTCTCATGATTAATCAAGGATGATGCTTTTATTTATTTATTTGATGGTGCTGGGGGTTAAACCCAGGGCCTTGTGCATGTGAGGCAAGCCCTCTACCGAGTGCTGAGCTATATCCCCAGCCAAAGGGTGATGCTTTAGAGGGAAGGATCACACAGATGTAAGGTGCCCTTCTCCTTATATTGCACCGCCTGTCATCCACACGTCCTGTGACCAATGTCCTTCACCAGCTGGTTGAAGTGGTGTCTACCAGGTGTCTCCCTTGAAGAGTTAACGTTTTTTACTATTCTTTATCTTTGGAAATGAGTCACTAAGGCTAATGACAATCAAGGGAGGGGACTTCAGCTCTACCTCCTAGAGGGGGGAGTATTAGCCTGTACTGTTTAAAAATCTTTTTTTTTTTTCTCTTTGCTTTTTGAGATGAGATCTCAAAAATGTGGCCTACTCTCACCAGCTGTGTGCTACTGGGCCATTCACATAATTGAATGAGGCCACTATCCTCCTGAGGCAGAGCAGGGGTGATAGTGACACTTGGAAGGAAGGTTACAGCAGCGGAGGTCAGGGCTGATGTCATAGCATCTCACTTCTGACTCAGGTCATTTTTGTTCTGGGTGAGTGGGCCCCAGGAGTGGAGTGCACTCTATCTCTTGTCTCTTACCTGCCACCAAGTCTCTGTCAATGTGTCTATAATTTTGAAACTTTTATTTTGATCTCTTTATTTTTTGTGATGCCAGGGATTGAACCCAGGGCCTCATGTGTGCTAAGCATGAGCTCTACCACTGAGCTACACCCCAAGCCAAATATTAATCTTTCTTTTCTTTTTTTGGTATTGGGGATTAAACCCAGGGGTACTTAACCACGAGCCACATTTCCAACCCTTTTTAGTAGTAGTAGTAGTAGTAGTAGTAGTAGTAGAAGAACTGGGGATTGAACCCAGGATCTTGTGCATGCAAGGCAAGCACTCTACCAACTGAGCTATATCCCCAGCCCCAGCCCTTTTTATATTTTAATTAGTGACAAGATCTTTGCTAAGTTGCTTAGGGCCTGGCCAAGTTGCTGAGGCTGGCTTTGAACTTGCAATCCTTCTGCCTCGGGCTGGGGATATGGCTCAAGTGGTAGCGAGCTCGCCTGGCATGCTCGCCTGGCAAGCGTGCTGCCCAGGTTCGATCCTCAGTACCGCATGCAAACAAAGATGTTGTGTCCGCTGAAAACTAAAAATAAATATTAAAAAATTCTCTCTCGCTCACTCTCTCTTTAAAAAAAATCAATTAAAAAAAAAATCCTTCTGCCTCAGCCTTCTGAGCTGCTGGGATTACAGGTGTGCACCACCACACCTAGCCTTAATCTTTCTTTTCTTTTTTTTAAAAAAAAAAATTTTTTTGTAGTTGTAGATGGATACAATACCATTATTTTACTTATTTATCTTTATGTGGTGCTGAGGATTGAACCCAGGGCCTCACCCATGCTAGTTAAGCACTTTACCACTGAGTTACAACCCCAGCCCCAATCTTTATTTTCTTGTATGATATTATATTATATAGGAACAGAGAACCTTTTCTCTGAGTAATGGACTAATGAAAAATTTAGTTTGTGAGTAAATGTGTCTTATCTTTTCAAATGTTAAATATGTTTCCATTGTAAAATTAGTTCATGCCAAAAAAAAGTGACCTCATGAAGATTATAACTTGAGAAAATAATGGATCAGTGAAAAATGAAGTTGGTGGTTCCTAGCTGCAGTTGGTTGCCCCCAGCTGCATCCCGGGTCTACTTTCTAGAGCCCTTAACCCCAAAGGCTACCTCCACTGACTGGACTTTTGCCTCCTCCTTTAGGAGAGAGTCCCTGGACTCCCAGGCTCCTGGACAGGGAAGAAGAGGAAAAGAAACCTATTTGCTGAACACTGAGCGTGGGTGACCTGAGGGCTAGCCTGTTGGTTCCAGGATGTCACTGCCCAAGTCCAGTGATCAGGAGGGCAAGAGTGTGAAGGCTGACCAGGAGCCGTCCCCGGAGGCGAGCACGGATGTCATTCCGGCAGCCCCCAGGAAACCCAGGAAATTCTCCAAACTGGTCCTGTTGACAGCCTCCAAAGACAGCGCCAAAGTGGCTGGGGCCAAGCGCAAAGGAGTACACTGCATTATGTCTCTGGGGGTACCAGGCCCTGCCACCCTGGCCAAAGCCCTCCTTAAGACCCATCCAGAGGCTCAGCGGGCCATTGAGGCAGCCCCTCAGGAGCCTGAGCAAAAACGCAGCAAGCTGGACCCTGGTGAGGCTCTGGGAGCCAGGGATGGACCCTCCCAGAGACAACCCGTTCCCTCTCCTAGTTGCTCCCACACAGCTGGCTCCTTTTCTAAGAATCCCTGCTGCTCCCTCTGCCTTCCTAGCCTCCCTTCCCCTTCTTCCTCTAAGCAGGTGGCATGAGGTTATGGGTGCAGGCCCTGTATCCATGAGGGGCCTGGGACCCTGCCTTGGCCCCAGTGCTGTGAGGTAGTCTTGTCCCTCCAAGATCTGAACCTTGCTGTACCACAAGTGTCTGAGCTGGAGGTGGGCCTGACACCATGCTGCATGTGGGGAAGGGGGCTGCTGCTTGTTCTTAAGACCTTGAATGCAGGGTGAGCATCTCTAATGGCCTGGACTTCTTGGTCCATCCTCCACACATTCTAGAAAGTTCCTTCATTTCTTCAGTCAGCTGCTTCATTATTATTTCCTGAGCAGCAGCTGAGTGCCCACTGGGTGCTGGGACTTAGGGAGGCCAGCAGACTAGGCCAGGTGGTCTTGTGCCAGCCTCTCCAGCCTGCCTTCCCCTCTTTGCCTCTCTTGCTCCAGCCACCCGCTCCCTGGATCCTCTAGGAAGGACAGCTGAGGGCTTCCAGGGCCATGAGGCCAGGGAGGGGCCTTAGTGGCTGAAGCCTGGCTAAAGGGGAGCAGGGCTGACTGGGCAGTCTCACTGCCCTCTTGCTTTGGAGTGACAGGATGACAGGACAGAACAAGTCAGGCAACTTTGGCCCCATCCCCACCCCCACCCACCTATGGCTCTCCTCCAGTGTGGGTTTTGGATAGAAATAGCAGGCAGGGTTATGTCTGGGTAGGGAGTGCAGTGGAGGGCAGGTGGCCTCTTTCTCTGCAGCCAGTTGAGACTTGTCACAGTGCAGGTTCCCAGCATCTATGAGTGCCTCAGGGCTGTAGGAGCAGCAAGGTTGGGGTCAAAAGCTCAGGCAACAGGAAATTGGCTAGGGTCAGTGGGTGCTGATGGGTGTCCTCTGAAGAAGGGTGAGAGGCTAATCCTGGGCACTCAGAATGTAGGGGCAAAGGAGGGGATATTGAGGTGGGCCAGAGGCCATGAGATGCACTTACAGAAATCGGTGCTGGGACAAGTTTTGGGCCAGGAGGACCCACCTGTCAGTCCACTTGTCTCCCAATGTCACTGGGGCTGGTGAAGGACCCCAGGCTAGCAATACATGGGATGCCCAGCAAGGGCCACCAGGTAAGACCCCCATGGAGCTGGAAATCCCCTGGCACCTGGGCAGATAGGCTGGTTAGGATGATTAGAGAGTGTGCCTTCATCCTGGCACATGCTGGTGCTTGGGCTGAGGCCATTTCTGTGCATATACTGTGTGTGAGTCACTACCTACGTGAACATCTCTGTTTGTCTATTTCTGTCTTTCTTTGTATTTGCCTAGGGGTGAGTCAGTGTGGGTCTATGTTTCTGTGTTAGTCTGTGAGGACTCCAAGCAGATCCACAGCCCCCACCAGGCTTAGTGCAAATGTAAGGACCCAAAGTCATCTTTTGAGTACAAATTTTGAAGAGTACTCCAGGGGGAGTGCCCAGTGGATGTGTTTCTTCTCAGTTGGAAGTGGGGTCTGCCATGCCCTGAGAAGAAGAGGACAATAAAAGCTATAGTCCTGGGCCTTGGTTTGCTGCCTCTGAACAGGTGGCCTTGGGCTCTACTAGAGCACTCACCTGACAGTCAGGCTTAAGGAAAGGGAGGGGCCCTTGGATTTTCATCAGTTACCTGAACTGTTCAAGGAACCGTTCATTGATGGATATTTATGGGAAGTGACCTGAGGTCTGAGGCTATTGCTGCTGTCCCAGGCCACAGCCCTGGCGGGTATCCCAGCACTGAGGCAGTGCTGGAGAGAGGAATCCTGGGCCCCTGAGCTTCTAGCCCCTCTGCAGCATGCCAGCTCCCATCAGCCAGGCCTGCTCTGAGTGCTTCCATGTATCCACCATATTCCTGCCAGTCTAGGTAGAGGCTGGGCTCACAGGGGCTAAGTCATTGCCCTGAGACCACCTCTTGTCACTGCTGGTACTGGCCTCCAACAGTGAATCTGGAATGGAATCTGTTCTTCCCACTGAGCTGTGTAGGATGGAGCCATCTTGAGGGTCCTTCCAAACCATTTGAGACTGCTGTTTTACCATTCTCTCTTGTTGTCCAGGCTCTAGGGTCCTCTGTTTTGTGGGAATTGGAATGAAGTCCCATTTCTTCAGATGAAGGGCTGCACTCAGTGGCAGGGCTCCCTTAGGCAGGCATTCTCTTGGGGAATGACCCCTGACTCCTGATACTCCTCCTTCCCTGCAGACTTCCCCATCTCTGCACAGCCCAGCCCAGGCAGTAGGGATGGCAGTGTCTTACTCCCACTCAGCCCAGTTTCCTGGAAATGATTTTAACAGTTTTTGTGTCCCTGGGCTAGTGACTTTTGGGAGCAGTGGCCCTGAGGTGACAATTATTTCCCTAAGTCAGCCAGCAGAGGCTTCTGGACAGAAATAACTTCTGGACAGAAATAGCCAGCAAGGCCAGGGGCCTCCAACATGGGTAGACCCCTGGACGCCCAGGTCCAGCCCTTCCCATCCCATCCCTTGTCCTTTGCCACCAGCCTGATCACCCACCTCTTTTCCAGACACAGGCAGCAAAGAAGACAGCGGATTTGCAGCCATGGATCCCGCTGGGCATGGGGAGCCAGCTGCCGCCTGCCCTGCTACACCCAGTGCGTCCTTGTAACCTTGGCAACGTGGCTACAGCTGCTGTGTCTTCACTGCCAAGGACTGGGTGGTTCTGCTAGTCCACAAGACTTCCCAGGCCAGGACGTCGGGGGATTTTCACTTTCAACATTGTGTAATTTTTTAAAAAATTTACATCAAGCCTAAGGTACTTTTGTAAGGAGGGAAAAAAAAATCAAAAGGAGAATTTAAAAGCTGTATACTATTACCCATCATGGACAGGTTTTAAACGTGCCAGGATTCGAGTCCTTGGAGACCAGCTCCAACCCCACCACCCTTGGGCCCGCTCTCCCCCATCAGCCTTCTCCTGGCCCTGCCCCATAGCTGCCTGGCCTGGGCCATCAGTCCAGGGACTCTACTGGGGTTTCCAACCCCCAGGCCTCACCTCGTTTCCTCAGGCTGGAAAACCAGCTACTGACCATAACCAGGTAGAGCCCCTGAGGTTTCCCCTTCCTGCTGCCTTGGTCTGAAGGGGTCAGTGGGAGCTCTGCCCCGTGTCTGATATCACCAGACCCTGGATGCTGCCTGACCCTTCCCCCAGGGAACCTCAGACTTCTGCCTGCTGAGTCTGCACAGGATTCCCCTCAGTCACTGCCCTCCCTCAGGAAGCCTCCCAGATGTGGCTCCCAGGCACTGAGCCCACCCTTCCAGGCCTGTACTGAGGAAGGGGTTAGCTTGCAGCTCCTGGGGTCTGGAAAGGATCCTGACAAAAGTGCAAAGTGGCCTCCTATGTTCTTTTCAGGTGATTGGGGGCTGAGGAGACTTCCTGGCACCTGAGCCCCTCCCCAAACTCATGGGGGCTGCCCTGCTGGAGGGGAGATGAAGGAAACACAGTTACCCTCCTCAAGGAAATATCAGACACAGGGCAGACCTCCCACTGTCCCCTTCAGAGGCTCCTAGAGTACAGTGAACAACATCTACCCCTGAGTTAGAGGCTCCTAGAGTCCCCAGGGCCAAAGCTTCAGCCTCCAGACCCTTCACCTCGTGGTCCTTATTTGAAAATTGCCTCTAGGCACAAGGAATAATTTTAAAAATGCAGGCTGTAGCAGCCTTGTGTTTGTAAACATTTATTCAAAATTAACTAGCATTCTAGGTGTAGTGGTGAAAGGCCTATAATCCCAGTGACTTGGTAGGCAGGAGGATCACAAGTTTAAGGCCAACCTCAGCCAATTTAGCAAGACTCTGTCTCAAACTAAAATCAAAAGGACTGAGGATGAGCTGAGCCTGATGGTACACTCCTGTAATCCTAATGACCTGGGAGGCTGAGGCAGGAGGATCACAAATTCAAGGCCTGTCTCAGCAACTTAGCAAGACCTTGCTTCAAAAACGACTGGAGATGCAGTTCAGTGGTTAAGCACCCCTGGGTCCAATACTCAGCACACTCCCCTGCCCCAAAAAAATTAAAGAGCATCAATTGCCTCTATCAGGAAACACAAGTTACTTTCCATTTTACTTTTATAACATTGTTTGTAACATTTTTATTCTGTTCTGTGACTATAACTTGGAAATTTCTTTTGTCTTCATTCTATACTCAAATAAGAGTCCACTATGGTTTCTCCTTTCCTGGGTGCTCATCATTGTCTGGTTTTTTCAGATGATAAGAATGCCTTTGGGGGCTGGGGCCAGAGCTCAGAGCACTTGCCTAGACTGTATGAGACCCTGGGTTCAGCCCCCAGTACTCGCCCCCCCAATTAAAAAAAAAAAAGAAGAAGAAGAAGAATGCCTGCAGAAGATCTGGGAGGTAATCCCAGAGAAGCAGGAGTGGGGAGGGGGAGGGGCCGAGGCACCTGACCTCATGGCCAGCCTCCTGTGGCCTCTTGAGAGAGCCATCACTTCACAGTCCAGGCAAGGGCCGGTTAGAGAGAGTGGATTCCCTCACTCTGCCTGCAGGACAGTGATTGCACAAAAATCCCCTCCTTTGGACTTTGGGAGGCAACAGGGCAGTCTTAGGGGCTGTGTGGAGCACCAGAGCTGAGAGGCACTTTTTTTTTTTTTTTTTAATTTTTTTAATACTTATTTTTCAGTTTTCGGCGGACACAACATCTTTGTTGGTATGTGGTGCTGAGGATCGAACCTGGGCCGCACGCATGCCAGGCGAGCGCGCTACCGCTTGAGCCACATCCCCAGCCCCCTGAGAGGCACTTTTGATGGTCCTGTGAGGTGCCATTGGGGGCAGCAAGGGCACACATGGGGCCAAAATAGGTAGGCAGAGCTGGTGATTAGGGAGTGACCCAGTACTGGGAGCTGAGAGGAACCAGAAGTACTGGGTCAGGCAAAGTAAAATTTTGTTTACTTATGTTTTTACTTTTAAAAAATTGAATATGTAAAAGCTGCAGGATGAGTACAGTGAACAACATCTAGCCCTCACCTGGACTCCCTCCCCTCCCACTCCCCTTTTTCCAAACCATTTAAATACAGATTGCAAACAATGAATCCTTCAGTGTACACCTCTGAGCTCCACCTTCCCTGTCACTCTTAGGATCACAATAGATAGTGCATGTAAAAGAATCTCCATTGACTCAGTGACATCATCCATATCATCCAACCCCCAGCTCCTACTAAATTCCCCAGGAGGTCCAGGACAGGTCCTTACCTTACCTTTTGCTGCCCCGCCACTGGGCTGCCTCCCAGTCTTATTTATTTATCTATGAATCTATTTATTTACTTTGGGGTACTAGGGATTTAACTCAGGGGCACTTTACCACTGAGCTACATCCCCAGTACTTTTTATGTTTTATTTTGAGACAGTGTCTCACTAAGTTGCTTAGGGCCTTGCAAAATTGCTGAGGCTGGCTTTGAACTTTCGATCCTCCTGCTTTAGCCTCCTGAGTTGCTGGAATTACAGGTGTGTGCCACTATGCCCAGCTCTTCATTTTTCTGCACTGACCTGCAGATGTCTGGCTGCTGGGAGAGACAGAGACCCCTACTCTTTGATGCCCACTAAGATAAACTCGGAAAAAGTTACAGCCCCCCTTCCTGCTTTATTTTCTGCATAGCACATACCAGTTTCTAAAACCATGCATCTCATGGTTTGCTATGCCTATTGCTTCTTGGTACCCCCGGCCTCTCACCACAGCCCCCAGTAACATAAGCTTAACACCACCAGGGAAAGGATTTTTGTTGATTTTGGTCCCTGAAGTTCCCAGTGTGGAGAGCAGGTAGAGAGGGAGCCAGCTGGGACCGAAGTGTGAAGGAGGTACCGAGCTTGCTGGATACTTGGGGTACAGATTCCGGGTCGTGGGGCGCGAGGAGGGGCTGCAGGTTCAATAGGTGTGTAGGTTGGAGAAGACACAGAGGGTGGCGAGGGGTGGGATGGGATGGGGTGGGATGGGATGAGGTGGGGTGGAGGAGGACTAGCCCTGAAAATACAGAGGATGTGAAAGGATGCCAAAAGGAAAGGACCCCACGGAGGACGCAGGATGCGGGAAGACTTGGGAAGTGCGATAGTCTTCCCATCCTGGGACCTGGGCCTCAGCCCTCTTGGAGTCCCAGGTCACTTCCAGCCTCAGCGTTGGAGCCGGGGAGGGGCGGGAAGGAGCGCCGCGGGGCCTGCAGCTGGGAGTCTTCCAGGGAGGAGTAGCGTCAGCGCCAGGCACTGCCGAGGACGCGCAGCTTGAAGCAGGAAGCTCTGAGCAATGAGGAGGGACTTGGATGTGGCGCCGCCAAGTGTCCCAGGAAAGCACCTCCGGGAGCCATCCCGGTACCCTGGGCACCCGGCGGCCGGGAGTTGCTGGAGGATGACGTGGGTCGGTGTCGGTACACGGCGGAGGCAGAGAGGACCGATGAGCGAGGGCTGGACCAATGGGTGAGGGCTGGATCGGTGAGCTAGGGCTGAAACCACGAACGAAGGCTGGCCCAGTGGGCGAGGGCTAGACCAGTGAGTGAGCCAGGGCTGGACCAACGGCGGGGGCTGGATCAAGGGCGAGGGCTGGACCAGTGGACAAGGGCTGGACCCAGGGCTGGACCTGTGGGCGAGGGCTGCACCCGTGGGGAAAGGCTTTTCTGCTACCAAAAGGCTGAAAGTCTAGCAAAGGTGATTTTTTTTTTTTCCTGACTTAATTTTGAACTGATTTTACACCTACCCAGAACATTCCCCAAATGTCAGGAATGACCTCGGACTTAGCAGCAATATTTCTTTCTTTCTTTTTTTAATGTCTTATTATTTATGTGGTGCTGAGGATCGAACCCAGTGCCTCACTCTTGCTAGGTAAGCGCTCTACCACTGAGCTACAACTCCGGCCCCTGTAGTGATATTGCTAATAGGAAAATAACTAAATTAGGTAGCCAGTCCTATATAAAATACGTTATACCGCGGGAGGAAGTTTACAATAGAGAGGTGTAAAAAAGCAGGGACACATAAAAAATAATTTCAATGATCTTAACGATGCAAGATTAGATTCATTCTCAAAAAGATTGATCAGAAAGAGGAAATCTGGAAACTCAAGGTACCCAGAATAGGTAATCTAGAAATGAACAAGGGCTGGGGGGGTCGGGGATCAGTAGTAGAGTGCTTGCCTGGCATGTGTGTGGCCCTGGGCTCCCATCCCAACACCCCAAAATAAAACAAAATTTTAAAAGAATGACCAAGTGGGCTGGGGATGTGGCTCAAGCGGTGGCGCGCTCGCCTGGCATGCGTGCGGCCCAGGTTCGATCCTTGACGCCACATGCAAGCAGAGATGTTGTGTCCGCCTAAAAAATAAATACTAAAAAAAAAAAAAAAAAATGACCAAGTTGTAGATTCACACTCCCCAGGATATTTACTTATTAATTGGTACTGGGAATTGAACCCAGGGGCACTTTATCACTAAGCTACATCTCCAGATTTTTGTATTTTTTATTTTGTGTCAGGGTCTCCCTAAGTGATTGAGGCTGGCCTCCAACTTGCAGTCCTCCCGCCTCAACCTACTAAATTTCTGAGATTATGTACCTAACACCTGTGAGGCAATGCTGGGACACTTACATGGGGGAAGGATTTTCAACAAATAGTACTAGGACTACTGGAGTATCTATGGAAATGTTCTGGGTAGGTGTAAAATCAGTTCAAAATATAAGTCAGGAAAAAAAAAAAGAGTGAAAACCTCCTTCATATAATATACAAAACAAAACAAAACAAAACCCTCAAAATAGGTCAAGGATCCAAGTTAGTAAAAGCTAAATTATAAAACTCATAGAAGAGTTGCTGGAATTACAGGTGTGCGCCAATGAGCCCGGCCCTGCATTATTCTTCCTGCATTTTAAAATTGTTTTTCTGCCATAAGAAAAAAAAAATATTCTCTCCCATTTATTCACCTAGAAAAGCAATCCGTGGATTATTTTATTTAAGGTTATAATCTGTTACTAACGGTTATTTATTTATTTTTTATTTTGGGATCTCCTCCTGCCTCAGCCTTCAGAGTTGCTGGGATTACAGGTTTGCGTCACTGAATTTGGCTGATTATTTATTTTGAAGATCAAATTGTCCTGGATTTGGGGTGGGGACCTTTTAGGCTTAAATGAGGTGCATAAGAAATTTCTTTCCACTGGCTCAGGAAAGCGGCAAGCCTAGGTATGTATTTACAAAAACGCCCCACTTTTATCAGCGCAAAGTCAAATTCTGGGAAGATCCAGAGCTTTCAATCAAACCCATTTGCCCCGCCCCTTTGCGTGGAGGGAGCCCTGCCCCTTGGTGCGATCTCCCAATCCCAGGATGGTCACGCCTCTTTCGTGACAAAGGGCCACGCCCCTACACGCCTACTGGCCAGGCCATCAGCTCAGCGGCGCGCAGGGAAGACCCGGAGAAGTGGAATTTGCCCACGAAACGACTCCGTGGCTTTACTGCGCATGATCGCTAGGAGCCTGTTTGGGCATTCGGAGAGGCCGGCTTCCCCGCGGGGTCGCGCGCGCGGGCACGGGGCTCGCTCCCGAAGGGGCAGGTTGGGCGGGGAGCGGGCGCTAGGGTCGTGTTGGCCGGAGGGGACTGGGCCGCCAGGTCGACGCCTGCGGCTGCCGCGGCCGAGACCAAGGGACCCGCCGCGGCTCCGTCGCCGGAGAGGGAGGGCCCGCTGCCGTCGGTGAGGACGGGCCCCAGCGGGCAGGGAGGGTCCCGGAGGGTCCCGCCCCACGGTTGGATGCGCCCCACGGTTAGATGCGCTCCGGCCCGGCTCTCCTGGGTCCTGGGGCTGTTGTGCTGGGGAGGGGGGTGCCGGCTCTGCGTCCCGGGCTCCGGCCGCCTTGTCCGACACCCGCGATTCGCCTCCTTTCTCCTGGTTCTCCTTTCCCCAACCCATCCGACCCCTGGACTAAGCCTGGCGCCCCCAAATCGGGAATCCCCACATTTGCCCGCCTTCCCCAGCGGTGTCCGCCCAGTGGCTTCCCATCCCGCACCCACCCCTGCCCGGTCCCTTCTTTGCGTCCAAGGGTCCCAGTGACCTTGCACTTTTTGCTGATTCTTACCCACCTCTATCGGGTCTGACTCTATAGATTGCCCATTATGGCTTTCAAACTTTTTGACTCAACCTACACTTAGAAACATGTTTTGTATATTCCCTGTGCTTGTAGATATAGATTACTCAAGCACAAGTTTAAAGGGAGCCGCTTACCCCAGCTCACATGACGCAGATCTATTCTAGCTCTATTCTAATTCATTCCATTCCGTTCCATTCCAAAAGACTGTTGCTAACCCATTGATGAGGGATCTAGTGGGTCTGACAGCTCGAAAGCCTACTTCTTTCTTGCTATTTATTTATTTATTTGGTACTAGGGATTGAATCCAGGGCTGCTTAACCACCTAACCACATCCCCAGCCTTTATTTTTTATGTTTTGAAGCAGGGTCTCCCTAAGTTGCTTCGGGCCTTGCTATATTGCTGAGGCTGATTTTGAACTTGCAATACTCCTGCCTGAGCCTCCCAAGCCACTGGGATTACAGGCAGGCCACCACCATGCCCAGCTTGAAACCCTGCTTTAAACCCTCTACTTCTTGCATTCAGAGGATACTGAATTTCCACAATCAGCTAATCAAGTATAAACTTCAATTCCAAAGAAAGGGATATTTTTACAAATTTTTTACCAAGGCCAATATCATTTCCAGTGTTGATTAAGACTCTATGGTATGATACCATCAGGTTTATCTTATTCTTTTTCCAAAAGCCATAAGTGAGATTTGTGGGAGGGAACAGTGTGTGAAATAGGTGCTACAGTGAAACCTGTGTACTGCCAAGCTCATGATGAGCTAAGCCATGATTTTTACTGGGAGATGCATGACATAAGTTAAACTTTGGGAAGAATAACCTGTCGGCCCTGGAGTGGCTGCAAGCTAAAGAAGATGAACATTGCCTGGGTTTAGTGTGGGCTGAAGAGGAGGCAGTAAGGAAGAAAATTCTCAGGTGACAGGAGAGAAAATGAAATGGAAGATGTGTGTGATAACACATCAGGCCAGGTAAAGGAGATTCTGATCTAGGGTGATCAGGGAATATATTACCCAAGATTCTGATCTAGGGTGATCGGGAATAAATTAGTCAACTTTCTGTCATTATAACAAAATGCCTGGGATAATTATTAGGAGAAAAAGTTAATTTTGGCTCACATTTTTGTAGGCTCCAGGTCAAGATCGGGAAGATCCATCGCTTTGGGGCTCTGGTAGGGGTGCTGGGTGGCAATGGCAGGGAGAACATGACAGAACAAATTGTTCAACTCAAGTCCAGGAAGAAGAGTGAGAAGAAGGGTGGGGTCCCACTATCTCTTTGAAAGGCACCCCCCATCTCCTAAAGCTCCAACCACCTCCCAATAGGGCTGCCCTGGGAATAAGCCTTTTGTAGTTTTGTTTTGTTGTTGTATGTGGTACTGAGGGCTTCATACATTAGGCAAGTACCTTACCACTGAGCCCCAGCCCCAGGAGTATGTCTTTACTCTTGGGCCCCTAGGTAATATTCAAGATCCCAACTTTAGCAAGGGATATGGAGCTGACATTATTAGTTCAATTTCCCTTCCTGTACTCTCTGCATTTCTAATTTGCTTTGGATCAGTGACTCTTAGGCATTTTTGCCCCCAGGGAGTATTTGGCAATGTTGGTTGTTACAACTTGTGGGGGAATGATAATAGCATCTATCTGGCAGGTAGAGGCCAGGGGTCCTGCTTAACATTCTATAATAAACAGGGCAGTTCTCCATAACAAGCAAGTGTCTGGTTCAGAAGACCCCATCATGCTGGCAGCAGGAACCCTTATTTTAGTAGCAGATCTTAGTCTTTGGGGTCCACCACCTTCAGTATCTCCCAGGAGTAAGTGCACCCAGAGTGTGTGCTAATCACAGAGGGCCCATGCACTAGGCAGAGCACACCTCCAACCCTAATGGCTCTTTGGTGGGGAAGCACAGTGATCATCCAGGTGATGTTTTACCTGCAGGGCCTTTCCTCCTCCCTCTTCCACTGCCTAGGACCTACTGAGCCTAGACCAAGAATTTCTTGTCCTTGATGCTATACTGTTTATTGAAGAATTTCACTTAGAGTATTTCATTTGCTGCTTTTCCTACTTCACAGGTGAAGTAGCCAGAGAAGCAGCCAGAGAAGTCATGGGACTTGAGGTCTCCTCCCTCACAAGCTAGTGCCCCAGACCCAGGTGTAGGTGGATAGTGATGTAGTTTTCTCTCATGATTGAAAGTAACTGCTATCAGCTTCCAGGAGAGGCTCCTGGCTTTCAGGAACTTAGCAGTTAGAGTTTGGACTCAGGGTATCTGAGAGACACCTGATTATTCCTAATATTATGTGGCTCTGGGGCCTACACTGAGCCCCTTGAGACCACCAGCAGGAGGGCAATGTCAAAGAAGCAGTGTGAGTATTGCACTTGAGTTGTTGCTCTATACCCTCAATTTTGGGGGAGGGGAGAGAGGATAAGAGAGTGACAAACCATAAACATTGAGATGCTTGAATGTCCTATTTCCATCTGTCTGACCTGAAAAGTCTTTGTAGAATGAAAATTTAATATCACAAAGTATATACATTAGGGCCAGGCACAGTGACACATGCCTGTAATCCCAGTGGCTTGGGAGGCTGAGGCAGGAGGATTGCAAATTCAAAGCTAGCCTTAGCAATTCAGCAAGACCGTATCTTAAAACATAAAAATAAAGGACTAGGGCTATGGCTCAGTGGTTAAGGGCCCCCAGGTGTTCAATCCCTAGTACCAAAAAACAAACAAACAAACAAAAAATCCTAAAATATAGGACCCAAAACAGTGATCAAAGTAAAAAAAAATGTATATTTAAATCAACCTGTAATAAATATATATGTATAATAAAAATTTTATAAAAAATAATACTTTTATTACAGTAATGCAAATTGATATTTCCTTTGCAATTTTAAAAATTGCTTTCTAGAACCTAATGACTTTAGGCCCAGTGACCAGAACATTTGAAAACAGTGCCTTAGACAAGGGGAAGGAAAAAAAAAGGAAATAAAAACTCTTACACAGATGTTTGTGGTGGCACATGCCTGTAACCCCAACAATTCCAGAGGCTGACGCAGGAGGATCACAAGTACAAGGCCAGCCTCAGCAACTTAGTAAGACCCTGTCTCAAAATAAGAAACAAAAGGGCTGGGGATGCAGCTCAGTGGTAAAGTGCACCTGGCATCAGTTCCCAGTACAATACCAAAAAACAAAGAAAGAAAACTCAGATATTTATTAAAAAATCTTGATTTTTTTTTCAAATCTTGATTCTTGAATCCTTTAGATCCTCAACCAGAATTTTGATGTGGAATACAGGAATCTGTGTTTGTTTTGGCAGTGCTGGGATTGAACCCAGGGCCTAGTACATGCCAACCACTGAGCTATAGCCCCATCCCAGAATCTATGTTTGATCAAGTACCCAGAGAATTTTCATATAAACTATAATTATATATACTCAAATAATTGAAATAAAAGTTTCATGAAAACTACACTTAACCTCATTATGTGCAGGGCAGCTTTTCTCTTCTACCTCATTTTTTTTTTTGTTCTGGGAATTGAACTCAGGGGCACTCAACCACTGAGCCATGTCTCCAGCCCTATTTTGTATTTTATTTAGAGACAGGGTCTCACTGAGTTGCTTTAGCATCTTGCCATTGCTGAGGCTGGCTTTGAACTCGCAATCCTCCTGCCTCAGCCTCCCCAGCCGCTGAGATTATAGGCATTTGCCACCGTGCCTGCTTCTACCTCATTTTTTAAATGCTGGTCTTGAGGGGGTTTCTGAGCCTTGGCACTGTCCTTAGTTCACAGCAGACACTCCCTGTGGTGAGTGGTGTGGTTGCCACGGCTGCCCTGTTCTGCAACCTGAGCCTCCATGGACTAGGCACTAGTCACACTGACCCTACCCCCACCCTAATATAACAACCAAAAATATCTCCAGGCATTGTCAAGTGTCACCTGGGAGGCAAGATCACCCTAGCTGGGGAGTGGGAGCCTTGGCCTATTGACACCAATGGGTCAGAATTCAAGAGGTAGGAACGAAGAAGACAGGCAGGGGAGGTTTGAATGGTGGCCACCCTTATCATCTTGGCTCTTGACCATGGGGACTGAGCTTGGGCCCTAACTTCCTCCTCAGTGATAGCACAGAGCCCCAGAATCTAAGTGATGGGTCATCTGGGAGATGAGTAAAGAGCTGCATGCTAGCTGCACCTGGCACATGGTTGGTCTTTGGTAACAGAAATCCTGAAAATCCTAAGTCTCAACCCTTTGGATTCTTGGAGGCAGTCTTGCTTATGGTCCAGCTGGGAAGACACATATTTCTGTGAGATTTCAACTGGGATTTAGTGCTGTTCCTCAGAGGTACAGCTTCTGATAAGCCAAACAAAAAATGGCAAGATAACCCTGAGATTTGCAGTGGCTAGCAGCTGCCACCATAGCCAAGCTGGATGGGTCAAGGTCAGCAGGCTGGTGACCCCACAAAGATGGAGTTGTGCTGGCCCGAGGCTGGACCCTACAATAGAGATGCTGTCCAAGGTGGTAGCTATGGTAACCCTGGCACTTCTTTCAGTCTCCTACAGTGTCCCCCTTGGCCAGATTCATCTTGAGCTCCTGTGGTGCAAAGCTGTAATGAATGATAAAGCATCTGGTTTGCAGGGTCACTGATACAGCTGACCACTTACTTCCAAGGCATGACCCAGCTCTCTAAATCGGTTTTCTTCATGCCTGGCATTGTTTTACTTTAAGCACCCACTGCTCAGGCCAGAGGAAGGCACATTGGCTCTGGACCTCATCAGCTGTCCTAGACACTTAATTGCCTGAGGCCAACACTTCCCCAGTGGCAGAGCAGGGAAGAAGGTGGCATTTGGAAGGGAGGTTGTCGGGTTTCAGCAGTGGAGGATGGGCCCATGTCATAGCATCTCACTCTTGACAAAGATTCAAGTCAAGGACCAATGAGGTGAATCTGGGCAGGTCACTTTTGTGCCCACTGTGGGCAGGAGGACGTGTGCACTCTATTCTCTCATCACTTTACAGGAGGTCCCTAGGTTACTCCTTCTCTCTCTCAACTTGTTGCTTCCATAAATTTGAAACTTGGATTTTCAGAAGACTTTTATTTTGTATTAATTTTACATTTTTTAAAAAAATTGTAAAAATAGGGCTGGGGTATAGCTCAGGGGTACAGTGTATGTAAGTTCCTGGGTTAGATCTCCAGCACTGCAAAAACTAAAATAAAGAATTACAAAAATATACCCTTCACCCAGCTTCCCTGAATGCCAGCATCTTTTTCTCCACCAGCATGTTTAACAGTGGACAAGCAAAACCCAGAAATTAATCTTGGAGTACCGCCGCCGTTAACCCAAGCGGCTGACCTTATTCAGCTTTCAGCAGTGCTTCCGGTGCGTGGCTTCTGTTCCGGGATGCAGTCGGATCCCACGTTGCCGCGGTGGACGCTCCTCTCCAGTCTTCCCTGATGGGGTCTTTCAAGTGTCCTGGCCAGTGGTTTGGTAGAACAGCCTCCAGAGGGGGCTGGTGTGATTCTTTCGAGGGTGCGTTTGGGGCGGGCATTTGAGTTCGCGGTGCTGATAGGTCCCCAAGCTGGCGAGGATGACCGTGGCCACTGGAGGGCGTCTGCTGGGCTTCTCCTTGCAGCTTCTTTTGGGAAGAAATCCAGCCTCTTCGGAGGTTGCACGGTAATGGGATCCACGTTTTTTTCTAAGTTAGAGTTAGAGAAGAAACTAGGAGGCACAGCTTATCTTTAAAGCGCTTAATATTTCCCGACTATAAAAAGAGTTCATTTATGAGAAGATGAACAGAAGAAATTTGAGAAAATATAAAATCACCATTCTTAACACTTTCAACGTTTTGATTTATTATGCCCTATTTATTTAATTGTTTGAAAGGTCTCGACTTATAAAAGAAAAATAGTCAATAAATAACAAATGTGACCAAAGTGGAGAAGAAATAGAAGGGAAGACAAGTGAGTTGAGAGATAGAGGCAGTGTCAGTGTCTTCATAACAGTCTGTTTTTTGTTTCTGTAGTACCAGGGTTTGAACTTGGGGTGCTTAACCACTGGGCCTCACTAAATTGCTGAGGCTGGCCTTGAACTCGCTATCCTCCTGCCTCAGCCTCCTGAGGCACTGGGATTACAGGCCTGCAGCACTGTGCCTGGCCTTCCCTGAATTTCTTAACCCACTGCCTCAAGTTTTCAATTCTATGTAAGATGATGGGGCATAATGGGTTCATTGGATCTTGCTTTCTAATTAACATTTTTCATAGACTTTTGGGGAGTATTTTTAAAGCCCATCCCCGTCCCAGGAAAAATTTCCAGATTCTTTATTTGAAAACATTGTCACCCATTTCATTTTATCAAGAAAGCAGTGGAAACATATTGTGGGAAACATCGCCATCGTGTGGCCATTTAGAATATTGCTGCTGGTGTGTTTTTGTAGCTGTTAAGGGCCCATATAATGCTTTGGTCCTTTACAAGGGCTCCATCTGGTCTTCAGGTGAGGTGTTCTGCTCTAAAGAGAAAAAAAGTAGTAAACCACGTGTTTGAACACTGTGTGCTACAGATAATAAAGTGGGCACTAAAGGCACTAATATGAGAATGGAAATTGTTGTGCATTTAGCAGAATTATGGGTGATCTACCAGCATTATGTTCTTAACATTTGTAAATGGGTTCCATATAATTTTTAGCATATGATATTAAAACTTAGAAAACATCACACACAACAGCCTGGTGTGACTGTAATCCCAGCAAGCAGGGAGGCTGAGGCAGAAGGATGGCAAGTTTAAGGCCAGTCTTGGGAACTTAGCAAGGCTGTCTCAAAGTAAAAAATGGCTGGGGATGTAGCTCAGTGGTAAAGCACCCTTAGGTTTAATTCCCCCTCACCCCCAAAAAGAAAAAAATCATCACAACATATAACATATAATTCATGCCACCTGTCTACTGGGATGAGGAAACCAAGCCCGGGTAGGAGAACTCCAGTAGAGCAGTCTAAGGAGTAGAAAACCTTTTTCATCCAAGTGACCCCCAAAATGTGAGTCATACTTACAAGGATTGGTTTTTAACAGCTTTACTAAGCTACAGTTAATATACCATATAATTCAATGTTTTTAGTGTATTCACATCGTTGTGCAAACCTCACCATTTTAGAACATTTGCATTACCCTAAATGGAAATCCCATACCCTTAGCCATCACTCCCCACTCTCACGATTCCTCTCAGCCCAGGCAACTTGTTTGCTTTCAGTCTCCATAGACTGTCCTGTTCTAGACATCATACATGTATATGTATGTATATGTATATGTATGTGTGTGTGTGTGTGTGTGTGTTTGGGGGGTGAGGCTGGGCACTGAAGTCATAACTTTGTGCATGGTAGGCAAGCACTGTACCTCTGAGCTACATCTCCAGTCCCTAAGCATTTCATATTAATGGACTCCTACAATACTTGGTCTTTGGTGACTGACTTCTTTCACTAAGCATGTATTAGAACTTCATTCCTTTTTACTTGCTAAATAACATTGCACTGTATGGATGGGCCACCTTCTGTGGTTCATCCTCTCATGTGGGGGAATCTTTCCCTGAAGGTCAGGCATGTGTGTTTCAGAGGGAGTCCTGTGCTTCAGTGGTAAAATACCCCTGCATTCAATACCCAGTACCACACATACCAAAAAAAAGTTATTTTATTTTCTATGCCAGGTACTTCGCAACTATTAGGATGATTCCATCTCAACCTCCTAGGTGCAGTCACTTGCTAAGTGTATCAATTATTGTGTAACAAATGACCCCAATCTTACTGACTCAAAATAACAATAGTTTATCATTGATCAGGGTTCTTTGGGTGCACATGGCTGGAGGGGCAGTGGCCTGGCAGGAATGAGATGATCCCCTCCGTGCCTGGCAGTGGCTGGGTGCCCTGCACATGGCCTTCCACACAGCTTCCTCCTGTGGCTATGGCCCATGTAGAGGAGGGCTTGGGCACTCTCACTGTGGGGAAATCACTGAGGACAGTCTAGATTCAAGGATGGATACAAAACCCACTGCAAAGAGCCCTAAATACTTCAAAAGGAGGATCTGGGGTCGTTTAACAGTCTACCACTCCAAGTTCTTTAACAGGGAGAGTGGGAACAGTCCATCAAATCCAAACTCTGGTATGTTGCGGGGCCCAGCCCTTCCCCAAGGGGGAGGTCAACACAGTGCTGGGACTCTTGCTGCCTTGGCGCTTTTCCATATCTTTTGAGGTACCTGGATCTTGGATGCCTTTTAAATAGAATTTTAGTCGAAGGGATTGCGTAGTCCGATCTCAGACTCCGGGTGCAGGCCTATGGGAACCTGGTGGTGGTTTCTTTTGTCACACCCACTTTGACTCAGGAGGCCCAGCTTGCCCAGAGGCTGCGGAGGGGTCCTCCTCTCGGTCCACGTGCTGGGTGGGCAGCAGCCACATGGCTACAGTGAGTGGGTGGCCTGAGCGGTCGGAAAGGCCTTCTGTGGGTGGGCACGGGAGCCAGTGGCTCGAGGCCCCAGTCAGGGAGGACTCGGGTCTCAGTCGCCACAGCCATCCCTTCAGTCCCTTCACTCCCGGACTGTGCGGGCCAGGGGAGCCGAGGGGCGGGTTGCCTGCAGAGGGACGTCAGCATGGGGGCGGGCGTCATGTGAGCGGGGCTCCAGGCCGCGCCACTTTCTGTCTTGAAGGCCACCTTGGGTCTCTGCCACAGACAGCCCCCAGGTCCCTGGTGTCCCCTGTTGCCCCATAGGTCGGGATGGGAGGGGTGGAAAGGACGCACAGGAGGAGCAGGGGTTGGCTTGTCCAGGGGCTGGACTGAGGCTGGGGGGACGATGCAGAGGACAGGCTGGGGTGCGTCGGGCTTCCCATCAATTATCTGTTACTTGGAAGATTTCCTTCGAGCCCTGTCCCTTGGGTTGGGGGTCTTTACTGCTGCCCAGTGCAACGCCCGCTGATGCGGAAGGCTGTTGGGACTCAGCGCCCTTCACACTCGGTTCTTGGAACTGACCAGGACTTAGAACTGACTTGGGGGCTCCAGACCAGGGAGCATGGGGGCAGAAGTGAGAGGCCAGTGGGAAATGGAATCCCAGAACTTTGGAGGTGAGGTTCCTCAGTAAAGAAGCTAAAAATGACAGGGGTGCTGCAGTTTTATTTAGGGGCTCTTACTGAGCAGTGGGAACCACCCCATCAATGCACACTACCCAGCTGCCCCAGTAAGACAGACAGCCAGCCCAGGCTGATAACCCACCCCTAGTGGGTCTCCAGGCCAGCTGGTCCCTGCACTGGCTCCTGGTTATCCATCCTGTGTTTCTCCAGGCTGGAAGTCAGAGAGCCCCCCAGTGGCCTGGAAGGATTCTCCAACACCTGCCCTGCTCCAACTGCTGAGGCAGTGTCAGCAACAGTACAGGCACAAGGTCACTGCTCTGGAGGGACACTGGCATCTCTGGAGGACTGGAATGGCCTGGGACCTCCACATTAGACTAGGGGCTGGCTCTGTGACTCCAGAAAGTCCCACATCCCAGGGCTTCAGTGCTCAGGTCTGCAAAGTGCCACTGCTGTCCATGCCTTTGTTCCTTGACAGGTGCAGAGTCAGGGCGACGTAGATGGGGTCAGAGAAAGCCAGGAAGGTCCCTGGGCATCTAAGCAGAAACAGTTGGGTCTACCTTCCTGCCTCTTCGGCCTCGGGAATGTCAGGTTTTTGTGCCTCGGTGTCCTCATCTGAATACTGGGTCAGTAAGAATGGTTGACTCATAACACTGGGCTGGCAGCTTAAATGGAATAGCAGTGATGACACTGCATCTGGGCTGGGATGACGAGGCTCCGTAGGTAGAAACTTAATTACTAGTATGTGAGTCATCTGAGGGCCCTGGAGAGAGGCATCGCCATGTACAGTGTGTGGATGGGGAAGGGGCAGCTTGGATGTGCCCAAGACTACCAGGAGCAGTGTCTGCAGAGCAGAAGCACAGGCCCAAGGCCCTTATTTCCATCAGGTCTGCCCAGCCTCTCAGCCCTATCACCAGGGCAGCCCCATCTGTCCCAGCTGCATCCCAGGTCCATTTTCTAGAGCCCCAAGGCCAAAGGCTTCCTCTACTGACTGGGCTTTTGCCTCCTTCCTTAGGACAGAGCCCCTGGACTCCCAGGCTCCTGGTCAGGGAAGAGAAAGAGGAGACACCTATTTGCCAGGGGTGGGAGTACTGAGTGTGGCCTGAGGGCCAGGCCATTGGTCTCGAGATGCCCCTGCCTGAGCCCAGTGATCAGGAGGATGAGAGTGTGAAGGCTGGCCAGGAGCCTTCCCCCGACGTGGGCACGGATGTCATCCCAGCAGCCCCCGGGAAACCCCAGGAATTCTCCAATCTGGTCCTGCTGATGGCCTCTGACCAGGATGGGGATGGGGTGGACAAGCCCACAGAAGTACACTGCATTGTGTCCTTGGAGATGTCTGGCCCTGAAACCCTAGCTAGCACCCTCCAGATCCTTCCAGCCGAGGAGGAACAGGCCCTGGTAGTCCAGCCCAGCCTGAGGGCTCCTGAGCAGAAACGCAGCAAGCTGGACACAGGTGAGGGTTCGTTTGTGAGCCTGCATGCTGAAATGTGTGCCTGTGAACCCACCCTTCCATCATGCTGACCTTGAATGTCCTGTCCCTGCTCTTGGCAGAGCCTCCCAATCTCTAATCACCACCCCATCCCAGGCTGAGGTGCAGACAACGTGATGTCACCCATGTGCAATATAGTGCCTTCTAGGCACCCCATCCTCCCTCCCTCATGGGAATTGCAGTGATGAGCAGAATTCCTTCAATTCATCAAAAACACCCCGCTCCACCACGATAAAACCAGCCTGGAAAGTCTGGGCTTTGGGGCTGGCAGTGGGGTTCTGAGAATGTACCCTCTGCACACAGTGACCCTGCTCCACTCCAGAACCCCCTCCCCTCAGTGGCTCTCATCTAAGCCCCTGGATAGCTAATCCAGCCCTCCCCTTCCCCCAGCAGCTCCACAGCCCCTGGAGTTCCTGAGGACCCCATTTGGGGGCCGCCTCCTGGTGTATGAGTCGTTCCTGTACAAGCAGGAGAAAGCTGTGGGGGACAAAGTGTACTGGAAGTGCCGCCAGCATGCAGGTCTGGGCTGCCGAGGCCGGGCTGTCACCCGAGGCCTACGAGCCACAGTGATGCGAGACCACTGTCACCCGCCTGACAAGGAAGCACTGGAGGCTCGGCGCCAGAGGGAGAAGCTGCCCAGCCCGGCCCTGCCAGAGGGCTTGGGGGACCCTCAGGGACCCCAGGGCCCTGTAGGCCAAGTGGAGGAGCCACTTGAGCGGGCAGGCCCATGGCTGAACCCCGAGGAGCTGGTGCCCACACCTGGGCAGGTACAGAACAAGCCAGCCCAAGAGGAGAACGTGGGGTACCGAGCCCTGTCACTGCTGAGCTTGCCACCCAAGAAGCGCCCAACGTTGGGGATGGGTGAGTACATATCACCTGCCCCTCTCTCACACCAAACATCAGGGTCCCATGTGTTTTTTTTTTGTTTGTTTTTTATAAATGTGCTTTTTTTTTTTAGAGAGAGAGAGAATTTTTTAATATTTATTTTTTTAGTTTTCAGTGGACACAACATCTTTATCTTATTTTTATGTGGTGCTGAGGATGGAACCCAGCGCCCCGCGCATGCCAGGCGAGCCCGCTACCACTTGAGCCACATCCCCAGCCCTAAATGTGCTCTTTTATTGTTGTTGTTGTTCTTGTTAATGGTTTATTTTTCATATGTGGTGCTGAGGATCGAACCCCGTGCCTCACACATGCTAGGCAAGCGCTCCACCACTGAGCCACAACCCTAGCCCCCTTATGTTTTCAAAAGTATACTTACTCAAGAGGGGTTGGGGCTGTGGCTCATCGGTAGAGCACTCGCCTGACACGTGCAAGGCCCTGGGTTCAATCATCAGCACCACATAAAAATAAATAAATAAATAAATAAAATAAGGTATTCTGTTCATCTACAACTAAAAATATGTATTTTTTAAAAGTATACTCAAGAGAAAAAAGATGTGCTCAAGGTCAAAGTGACTAAAAAAATATAAGCATGTCCCAATGATTAAGCCCATGGGACAGCATCTTTGCTCCTGGACCAGCTGTGATATAGGGGTCCCAGCTTCTTCCAGAATTATCTGATGGGGGAGGGTCTCGTAAGTCAGAATTTTAACTGGTTCCAGTGATTCTGGCCTTGTAGTTTGAGCAAATGCCAGCCCCACCTGGTGATGGCCCTATAGCCTCAGAAAATAAGCTTAAATTCTAGCATTTCCAAGATTTATCCTAAGGCAGGTGTGATAACCTGGATGTTATGGAGATTGTGGGCTCCATGCATGGGAAGTGCTCAGCACCAGCCTAGCAGGTGGGGCCCTGGCAAGAGATAGATGTGAATTTTCATGGTTTTGTTACTACTAATTAGGAAGTGGGCCTAGATTCCAGAAGGCTGAGGCCTCCTGACCCAGAAGGGATTGAAGGAGTAGAGGTGATGCTATGCTGTGTACCTGGGACAGGACAGGGCAAGGGGCTTCTTTTCCACTGTGTATCTTTCAGTATCATTTGAGTTTTATAGCACATGTGCATGTACTGTTCAAAATGTAGATAGATTAAAAAAAATTCTTAGCCAGGTGTAGTGGTGCATGCCTGTAATCCCAGTGGCTTGGGAGGTTGAGGCAGGAGGATCTCAGGTTTGAAACCAGCCTCTAAATTTAGTGAGGCTGTAAGCAACCTAGTGAGACCCTTATCTCAAAAAAAAAAAAAAAAAAAGGTTGGGGATGTTGCTCAGTGATTAAGTGCTTGAGTTCAATCCCTGGTACAAAAAAAAAAAATTAAACAAGCCCTAAACAATAACCTGAGTCTGGGAACATAGGCTGCTGAGTCACAGCCCAGCTCATCCCCTGCCAGAGTGATTTTGAGTTGGTGTTTTATACCCAGGAGCATGGGACACCTCATTGCCCGGGGAGAGGAACTCCAATTCCTCCCTGGATGGCTACAGGGAGGGTCAGTGGGAACATACCCAGGCTCTGCACATGCCCAGCTCTGGGGAAGCCGTAGCACAAACCAGCCATATAGGAGAAAAACACCTTTCAGTCGCCAGTTGTGCTGCTAGCCATCTTTCCTGGGACCCCTGGCTCCTTCCCTTCTTGCTGTCTCTGTCTCATGACTGCCCTGGGTCCCTCCCGCAGGCCATTTCCGGCCCCTCGAGTTCCTGAGGACATGCTATGGGGGCAGCTTCCTGGTGCACCAGTCATTCCTGTACAAGCGGGAGAAGGCTGTGGGGGACAAGGTATACTGGACCTGCCGGGACCACACCCTACATGGCTGCCGCAGTCGTGCCATCACCCAGGGCCAACGGGTGACAGTGATGCGGGGCCACTGTCACCAGCCCGACATGGAGGGCTTACAGGCTCGGAGGCAGCAGGAGAAAGCCATGGAGAAACTTCAGGCCAGGCCAGATGGCCTTGAGGGCTGTGCCGACAAGCAGCTCCCAGGTGTGGACAGCCTGCTCTACCACAGGGGGCCGGGCACCCTGACTCTCACCAGGCCCCGGCCCAGAAAGAAAGCTAAAGTCAAAGATCCGGAGCTGCCTGCCCAACCCCAAGCCCTGCAGGGATCCCTTGATGAGGACCAGGATGCGGACCCTGGTGAGTCTTTGTCCTTGAGGATGTTGGATCCCAGCTGGCTACACCTCGAGCCTTGCTTCCTGAATTCCAGGGAGACGATCCAGCCTGCCCAGCCTGCCCCTGCATCTTCAGCCCTCTTACCTGCTCCCTGCCTCCTCCCTGACTGCCCCTCTGATTTTCCTCAGGAGGTCCTGAGTTCCTGAGGACCCCTCTCGGGGGCAGCTTCCTGGTGTATGAGTCCTTCCTCTACAGGCGGGAGAAGGCCGCTGGCGAGAAGGTGTACTGGACATGCCGGGACCAGGCGCGCATGGGCTGCCGCAGCCGGGCCATCACCCAGGGCTCTCGGGTGACCGTGATGCGAGGCCATTGCCACCCACCCGACCTGGTGGGATTGGAGACCCTGAGGCAGCGGGAGAATCGCCCCAGCCCCACCCAGCGGGGGAGCACAGGTGCCTGGAAGACTTCGCAGGCTTCCCTCCTGGCCTCGCATGTTGCTCCCTCCTCCTTCATTAGGTGAAGATGCTGGAGGAGCCACATCTGCCACCTCTGGCGCTCCCCTGGCCCCCGCCCCTCAGCCCACCTGCAAGTCCCACTCTCTTGAGTGTGAGCTCACCTCCTGCTCCACCCAGCCCGCCCCTCAGGCTTACAGTGCAAGCAGATAAACATACTTCCTGTGACAAGCCCCTCTTACAATCTGGGGCCAAAAGTTGGTATCAGACCTCCCCAGCTTGTCACAGATCTGTTGCATTTGTCCCTATCTGATCACCACAACCATGCGTGGTGTTTTATTTGGTTTGAAGTTTTGTTGGTGCTGGGGATGGAACCCAGGGCCTCCCGCATGCTAAGCAAGGGCCCTGCCATGAAGCAGCACCCCAGCCTGTGCCTCACTCTCCTGTTCTTGGGGTCACCCCATGTGAGTCTGTGCCTGTCCTCATCCGTCCTGCCTGCCCAGGAGAGTGAGTTCAGCCCCATCTGCTCATCTTCCCGGCTCGCCCTTTGATGGTCGATCAGGTGCTTCCTCGCTCCTGCCTCTTCCTATTCTATAGTTTTCGGCCCTAAAGTTCTCCCAAACCTGAGAGCCCTGGTTGAATTCTCTCCGACTCCCACTTTATTCCATTTCCATTCACTTTTGGTTCAGGGAGAGGAGACTGTGAGGCACATCCGCGCCCATCACCACCCCACAAACACCACTCCACGGGGATCCTGTTGTTTCTTAGGGCATCTGCGGCCTGATCTTGAACTTTCTACCATTATGAATTGGCTTTCCAGTTCCTTGTCACTGTTGACTTCTGGCCAGATAAAGCGAGCGTGTGGCCTCTCCAGGCCCATTTTGCCATTTCTTTCCACTTTGCCATGGAGGCCTGTCCTAGCCGAGCCGGGGTGTCCTACTGCCCTTCCCTACGCAGCGCTCTGCCTTCTCTGTGGTCCAGTAGCTGCTTTGCCTGGTCCTCTGAGGACCTGCTGCAGCCTCCTTCCTCCTCCCTGCACCAACCCCCGTACCAACCTCATCAATAGCTCTGTGTCCTTTGGTGATGGCCTCTAGGCCCTGCTGCTGCCTGGCCTGGGGGCTGGGACCTGGCTGGCCACCACCCCAGAGTATCTTCTATAGCCCTCTGCCCCTGGGCCTGTCTGTTTTTCTTCATTTCGCTCTTGTTTTGAGGCTGGGGAAGTCCCTCCTCTGGTCACTCCTGAGTGACTACTTGAGACTCTGCCTATCTGGAGCTGCTGGCAAGCTCCCCTCATCATGCAACCGTGTGTGGGCACCAGGCTGTGAAGGATCCCTCTGTGGCGGCTGAACCTGTTGTGGACCAGCATAGAAGTTCCCCAGTGCCTGGCCCTGTGTGCGATGGCTCTGCTCAAGGACTTGGGGCTCTCTGCCCTTCCCTGCTGTGCCTGGCTGTGAGGGGTTACTGGGGGCCTTTCAGGCCTCAACTTGTGCCCTTCAACGGAGAGCATCTTCCTGTGTTCCTCATCTGGTTTCTTTCTGTGCCTTCCATTACTGGGATGTCAAGCCTCCTGGGATGACTGACATTTTTGTGATATTGTCCAAGATTTTCTCAGTTTTTTTTTTTTTTTTATTTTTAGTATTTATTTTTTAGTTTTCGGCGGACACAACATCTTTGTTTGTATGTGGTGCTGAGGATCGAACCCGGGCCGCACGCATGCCAGGCGAGCGCGCTACCGCTTGAGCCACATCCCCAGCCCCAGATTTTCTCAGTTTTGTTTTTTAATGCTGTATTTAAGTTTCTTCTCTTATTTCCTGGCCCCCCCCCACTTCCACAGTACTGGGGATTTAACCCAGAAGTGCTCTACCACTGAACCACATCCCTAGCCCTTTTTATTTTTAGAGATAGGGTCTCACTAATGTTGCTTTGGCTGACCTTGAATTTGCAATCCTCCTGCCTCAGCATCCCAAGTACCTGGGGTTACAGATGTGCCCACTGCATGTAGCCAGTTTCTGTTCTGTAGTTGAACATGCCTTTCGTGTTCCACAGTCTCAGCAGAGTGATGGCCTCCATTTCTTTCCTGTGGTGGCTGCAGCCTGGTTTCTCCAAGTGACCTTTCTCCAATTGTCTGCCATAGTCTTTCCAGAAGCAGCTCCTCTTGGATGTCCATTTACCCCCAGGGTCTGCTCATGATGAAGGCAGACTCTGGCTAGTTCTGATGCAAGTGCTGACCAGTCCGAACGTCTGCCACGGGACCGCAGGCCATGCCTCAGTGGGTCTTTGAGCAGGATAGACAGGACAGACCTGCCCAGGGCACACAAGCCTGGCTGCCAGTGTTCTGGTCTTGGGCAGGAAAGCGGGTAGAAGTGTGAGCTTTCCAGTGCAGACTTCGACTTCCTCCCTACACACAGCTCAGCATCTCTCCCCAAGACTTCTTCCTGACGTGCTGCTGCATCTTGTTTCCATGCTCTTCCCCCAGCCTGCTGTGTGGAGCCCATGGTGGACCCCATCTTTGTGGACTTCAGGTCTCCAGTTCCCCTCCCTGGGCTCTGCCGAGGGTTCCTCTGGCTTCCTGGTCGCTTCCCTGCCAGGCCTGGTTGAGTTCTCAGTCTGCCATGTCCTTAACTACCCTCCCCCCCGGTCCTAGTCTCTCATTCTGTCGGCTCCTCTGGCCTACTCTCCCCTCCTCCTCCCCAAGTCTTTGGCCTTCTGTTCTGTGCCTTTTTTATTCCTTGACATTTTAATGCAGTGAGGAAGGCAGTGAACCCATGGCCCATGGTCACATATGTATCTTATTTGCCTCAGGCAGGTGTCCCCACTCCTTCCTGGCTGGCTGCCTGTTCCTGGTCCAGGGCCTGTGCTACACTCTGCACCTGCAGCTGTTCCTCCTGGGCCTCTCCCCTTAGCATCCCACCTACTCTACTCCCTGGGCTCTCCAGGTGGTTCCACAGCCAAATGCCCCGCCCTGGCCCTCACCTTGCTCTCCTGGCTTCTCCTGCTATCTGAGGATTTGAGTACCTCCAGCCCCCTCTGTGTGGACCCTGTGCCTGGACTGAGGGAGGGTGTCCTCTGTGAGATGGGAAGTGCTGTCCTGCAGGTGATTCAGGCTGCTCCCACCCTCCTTCCCACGCCCTTGCTCAAATCTCCACTCAGCCTGGTTCCCAGGGGAGTGATCTTTCCGCAGCCCTGTCCCTCTAGGTCACAAATCCCTGTTTAGATCCTGAGCTTCTTTGTTCCCCAAAGCCATTACTTTTTCCTCTAACTGAGCAGTACAACACACGCCCACCTGCTGGCCCCGTGGGTGCCCTCATAGATGAGCACATATAACAAAGCTGTAGCTACCTTCCGGTGGGCACTGTGGGGTGGGCGCTCCACCTGCAGGGTCCTTGTGGGTCAGTCTCCTTCCTCAGGAAAGGGAGGCCCTAGCAGCTAAAGGCCCAGCTGTTTTGGAGGGATGGTGGGTTCTGTGACCTGGGCTTCAGGGCCACCGAACAGTGAGTGAGTGATGCAGATAGGTGGGGGGTCCTCATTCAGGGGCCATGCTGTTCTTGGCTCTGAAAACAGGGGCACACCCCACTTCTTCCCTGCTGGGTCCTGGGCTCCAGGCTCCCGCTCTCTAACTGCCTCCCCAACTCTGCAGGAGGTCCTGAGTTCCTGAAGACACCTCTTGGGGGCACCTTCCTGGTGTACGACTCTTTCCTGTACAGACGCGAGAAGGCCGCTGGCGAGAAGGTGTACTGGACATGCCGGGACCAGGCGCGCATGGGCTGCCGCAGCCGGGCCATCACCCAGGGCCAGCGGGTGATGGTGATGCGCAGGCACTGCCACCCACCCGACCTGGCGGGTCTGGAGTCCCTGCGACAGCGGGAGCACTTCCCCAACCTGACCCACTGGGAAGGCCCAGGTGCGGACAGAGGGGAGCAGGATGGGCAAGCCTGGGCCCCGGTCTCCCTGCCTGGATGCTTTGTCCACTCCAGGTCTCTTGTCTCCTTCAAATCTGTCTTCCTGCCTTCTCCTGTTCTCCCTGTGCTGCCCCAGCTTTAGTTCCCACCTGGTTTTCTCTGGCCACCCCACCTCCAATATCATAAGACCTTCAGGTCAGCTTCTTAAATGTCTGAGAGTTCGCTGGCTGAGGGGCAGGGAACTGGGAGACCCTTGGTACCTGGACCGGATCAGCCTTAGACGTCCCCCAGAATGGCCCAGCTTCTGCCCTGGGGACCTGCCAGCAAGGGCATAGTTCTAGTGGTCAGGAGAGCTCTCCAGCAGAGCTCAGGGTTTGAGCAGCTTCAGGGTCAGCACCAGAGCCCTTGGAAAGGAAGCCAGTCTGCATTTGTGGGTGTCAGGGCTGGTAGGTCTGAGCTTTGGTCCCCGTGGCCCTAAAAGTCAGGCAGAGGGGTGAGGGAGAAGGGACCACAGTGGTTCCTTCTGGGGGGATTGCATTTCCTGGCTGGCTGCCTGGGATAGGGGACAGAGCACCCCTCCATTCTGACACAGAGGCACATCCCCTGCCAGCAGGCCTGGGCTCCAGGGCCCCACACCACTCTCTTTCCCCTCCAGAGCCCCTGGAGCCCCTGGAGTTCCTGAGGACTTCCCTGGGGGGCAGGTTCCTGGTGTACGAGTCGTTCCTGTACAGGAAGGAGAAGGCCGCTGGCGAGAAGGTGTACTGGATGTGCCGGGACCAGGCCCGGCTAGGCTGCCGCAGCCGGGCCATCACCCAGGGCCATCGGGTGATGGTGATGCGCAGCCACTGCCACCAGCCTGACCTGGTGGGCCTGGAGGCCCTGCGGCAGCGGGAGCGGCTCCCCAACCCAGCCCAGCAGGAGGACCCAGGTACACACAGGTGGGTGGGTGGGAGTCAGGGAAGGCAGAACAGCTGTGGATGTCACGGTCTCTGCCAGCCCAGGAGACAGGTGTCCCTCTGGAGCTTCATGTCTGGCCCTACTGCCTTTCCAGACCCTTCACGGCTCCGCCCCGTCGCCTGAAACCACCCCACACCCGTCCGTCCCTGCAAACACAGCCTATCCCAACTACCAACTTTCTTCTTTCTTTAGTTCTAAGACAGATTTTTTTTTTTTTACAGGTCATTGTCTTTTTTGAAAATCTGATAAAAAAATATAGCCTACTCTAGAAGGCTGTGCTGATGTGTGTGGAGTGTACACAGGCACATACACACAGAGTTTGTCTACAATTAATCATATTGAATTGAAAATGGGTTCCCCGCACTTAAACAAATGTAAAACCAGACCAGATGTTATTTATTTGGTCCTGGGGATTGAACTGAGAGGCACTTTACCACTGATTATTTTTTATTTTAAGACAGAGTCTCGCTAAGTTGCTGAGACTGGCCTTGAACTTGATATCCTCCTGCCTCAGTCTCCCACGTCACTGCGATTACAATTGTGCCCCTGCGCACCTGGTGAAAACCAGCCTTTAGAAGGCATCCTGTGGGGCTGGGGCTGGGGCTCAGTGGCAAAGCACCTGCCTGGCATGTGTGAGGCACTGGGTTCGATTCTCAGTACCACATACAAATAAAGGTATTGTGCCATCTACAACTAAAAAAAATGTAAAAAAAAAAGACATCATGTTTCTCACATTAATCCATGTGAACAGTAAGGACCAGCTGGTATAAGGTAGAAATGAATCCAAGTTGTAGAAAACAACCAAAAGATACTTCATTTATGCTTAAAGATATAAATTTCCATGAGAAACCCCAGGTTTGTCTTAAACAAGAAGTGGAAGTCTTCAGAGGCTTTGGCACATGACAGGTTGTTGGCTTCTAGTGAGCTTCCATTGACGACGAGGGCTGGAGGCCAACTCTCATGGTCTCAAGTAGCCATTTTACCTTGCACGGGAGGTTTTGGGTATTAGAAAACCAAAATTCCCAATGCATCCCCCAGTCAGAGTCACTCTGCCTGCTTTTCTTTAGCCCCAGGGCCTTGAGTTCATCGTTATCAAGGTGGGTCATTTGTTCAGTGAGCTTCTACAAGAAAAGAATTCTTAATTCATCTTTTCAATTTTCTTTCTCAGAAAAGATAAAACTTCTGCCTGAAGTTCAACAGTGCTTCGAGACTTGTTCTTCTGAAAACCAGCAGATTTGTGGGTAACTGCTTTGGTTATATGATGTCATGTTGCAAATCTCCCCAAAACCTGGAGGTCCTCACAGCTTCTGGTGGGTCCTCACAGGTTGTGGGTGTAGTTGGGCTGGTAGTTCTGACTCAGGGTGGGGAGGCACCTGAGGTTGAAGAAAGGATGTCACTGGGATGCACCAAAAGCAGTTCTTAGAGGACAATTTATAGCTACAAAGTTATATTTTATTTTTTTTATGGTGCCTTTTTTAAAAAAAATTTTTTATAAACTTATATTTTAAAAAGAGGAAAGATCTCAAGTCAACAACCTAAACCTCCATGTTTTTTTTTTTTTTTTTTTTTTTAGAGAGAGAGAGAGAGAAGAGAGAGAGAGAGAATTTTTTTAATATTTATTTTTTAGTTTTCGGCAGACACAACATCTTTGTTTGTATGTGGTGCTGAGGACCGAACCCGGGCCGCACGCATGCCAGGCGAGCGCGCTACCGCTTGAGCCACATCCCCAGCCCCCTAAACCTCCATGTTGATATACTAAAAAAAAAAAAAAATAGCCAAGAAGATGAAATTTAAAAAAATTTTTTTTAGTTACAGTTGGACACAATATCTTTATTTATTTATTTATTTTTATGTGGTGCTGAGGATCGAGCCCAGTACCTCTCATGTGCAAGACAAGTGCTTCATCCCTGACCCAAAACCCCAGCCCGAGAAGATGAAATCTAAAACAAGCAAAGGGGAGAAAATAAAGATTAGAAAAAAAGTAATGACATAAGGAATAGAAAAATAATAGGGCTGGGGTTGTGGCTCAGTGGTAGCTCACTTGCCTAGCAAGTGTGAGGCACTGGGTTCGATTCTCAGCACCACATATAAACAAAATAAATGAATAAAGGTCCATCAATAACTAATAAAAATTTTTTAAAAAATAAAAATAATAGAGGAACATAATAAAACCAAAAATTGACTGTTTGAAAGGATCAACAACATTCACAAATCTTGTTGGATATGGTGGTCATGCCTGTGACCTCAGCTACTTGGGAGGCTGAGGCAGAACTGCAAGTTCAAGGCCAGCCTAGGCAACTTAGTAAAAGCCTATCTCAAAATAAAAAATAAAAAGGGCTGGGGATGTAGCTTGGTGGTAGAGTGTTTACCTAGCATGTGCAATGCCCTGGGTTCAGTCCCCAGTACTGGCGGGAGGAGGAGGAGGAGGGGGAGGGGGAGGAGGAGGAGGAGGAGGAGGAGGAGGAGGAATTTTCATAATCTCTTTCCAATAGAGGAGAGAACACTTCCTAACTCATTCTATAAGACCAGTATTACCCTGATACCAAAAGTAAGCAAAGATATCACAAGAAACTATAAACCAGTATCTCTTAGAAATATAGAAGCAAATCTTCAATAAAATACCAGCAAACAGAATCCTCAAAATAAAAAAAGGATTATACATTATGATCAAGGGAGATTTATCTCAGAAATATAAACTTGGCTTAACATAAAAAAGCCAATTAATATACACAGAAGGTGCAGAACATTCTTAGAGCTATAGGTCCAAGACTCCTGCCTTTGGAACAGCTGCTCCAGAGGCAGATGCCTAGCTGGTAACCAGTTCCCTGTGCTAAGGCTGGCCTTGAACTTGTAATCCCCTTGCCTCAGCCTCCCAAGTAACTGGGATCATACTCATGTACCACCACGCCCAGCTGTACCTGGGATTTTTACTGAACACCTACTTCTGAGAGGGTGAGATTTCAGTGACAGCAGTCAGTCAACCAGGCAGAAAGTCCCTGTGTGAGCACCCCAATAAAAAACCTGGGACTGGGGCTGGGGATAAGTTCAGTGATAGAGCACTTGCCTTATGTGAGTGAGGCCCTGATTCCATCCCCCCAAAAGAACACTGCACCTCAAAAAGAAAAAAAAATTGAACTCTGGGCTGGGATATTTCTTGATAGAACAACTCGTGTGTGCAATGCCCTGACCTATGTGTGGGTGGGTGTATAAAAACGAGCTAATGGTTCTCTCTAGGAAAAAAGGATTCCAAGACTCCTTAGCTTTCTTGTCTATTTACACCCTGCTCCAACCTTTGAAATGATGTGGGTTTCTTCATTATCAGGAACACTGAAGATTTAAAGCCAGACAGCGAGTCCCAGTGAGGTGGATCTCCACGGAGACAGAGCAGGAGCCCTGTCAGAGGCTGCTGGCACCCAGATGCTCCCTATCCATGCAGGCATTTCCCATCCACTCAGATTTGCTTGACAAAAACTTGTCTCCCTCTTCTGAAGCATGGAAGGCCTTCACACTTCCTCAGAGGCATCCTGGGAAGGGGCACTTGTGTCAGCAGACAAGTGTCCAGAGGTGGGGCAGAGCAGGGCAGTGGCTGCGCCTGCCCCGGGGTTTAGGCTCCTCAGCTCTGGAGAAGCACCTCCAGAGGCCACGCCTGCCCTGCTGCTGCTCATCTTCAGAGCCTGTGACTGTGCCAAGGACTTTCCAGCAGGGTGTGGCCCCC
>NW_026000185.1:6443011-6494442 GCF_001458135.2 Marmota marmota marmota | reverse complement strand
CTACCCCCCACCCCACCCCCTGCACTCGTTTGCATAAACAAGGGCAAGATTGGAGTGGGAGTGGCACCTCACCCTGACTCCCTTCTGGTCAGGTGGCTACTCCTTTGTCACTCCAGCCCATTACCTAACCTCAACTGCCAGCACCTCTGGGTCCCCACTTTCCAGATCTGCTACCAGTCAAGAAGGCTGTCCAGTGACACTGTAGCCACCTCCCAGAATGTCACCATTGTCTGCCAGTCAGCCGTGAACACCCAGCCCAGTGGCTATATCTCGGGCACTCAAGGCTAAGTGAATTGCTAGCAGCTGGAGTTGGGCTCTGAGGAAATGGACAGAGCAGCTGGAGCCGGCTCCTCTGCATCCTGTACTCTGTGCACCCTGCGGGAGGCGCCACCACCACAGGAAGGCATGGACAGTTCTATTGCTGCTACACGAGCCACATCTCCAGTCAGTTCCACCAAAGAAGGTTAGTGCCACTCAGGCCTGCAGTGCCCCGCGAGAAGCACCAAGGGTCACAGCAGCTATGGCTTCCTGCAGAGCCTTGCCATCTGTCAGCTCTGCAGCCTCCACAGTGGAGTCTAGTTGCATGTCACATGCAGCCCTGTCATCTTGGCTGGGCTTTGGACACCCTATAAGTCAGCATGAGGCTTGAGCAAAGTTAGAGAAGGAACACCGGCTTCTCCCCACTTTCTAAACATCCACTTTGCTGGCGAGGGCTGGTTTGACCTTAAAGGCTAGGTAGACAGCCCAGGTGGCACAGATTGAGTACTCCCAGAAGGACATGGACTTGCATATGGCTGTGGCCCAGGGCAGCTTCATGAGCCACCCACCCCTGCCCAGAGGTCACACATCTACAAGGGCTGTCACTCCTGATCTCCAGAACCTCCCCCCTTTTAAAATACCTTTATTATTTTTTATGTGGTGCTGAGGATCAAACCCAGTGCCTCGCACGTGCTAGGCTAGAGCTCTAACCTGGAGCTATGACCCCAGCCCAGAACCTTCCCTCTCTTAAGTTCACTTCCTCCATGGTTCCAGAGCCACAGAGATGTCCCCTGCCACAGAGCAAAGCACACCGCAAATACTTCTCCTGGTTGTGGATCATGCAGCCTAGCCAGGCCTTGACAGACAGCAGCAGTTACCTGGCCACCTCCATACCCTGCCCTAGCTCTGTTGAGGGCTCCCTCAGCACCATGGGGCACCAGTGTCTCTGTGCCCATGGCATGACAAGCCTCATGGATCAAAATTAAAAAGTGGGCCAGGGTTGTGGCTCAGTGGTATGGCGCTTACCTAGCATACGTGAGGCACTGGGTTCGTTCCCTGGAACCACGTAAAAATTAAAAATAAAGGTATTATGTCCATCTACATCTAATAAATTTTTAAAAAATTAAAAAATAAAAGTAAAAAGTTAGCTGGGTTCAATGACACATGCCTCTAATCTCAGCTACTCAGGAGGCTGAGGCGGGAGGGTCATCTGAAACCAGGAGCTGGAGGCCAGTGTGGGCAACATAGTGAGATGCTGCTGGAACTCAGCTGTTGTCAGCACGTCCACTCCCAGAGGTCACTGTCCATCTGCAGTCCCAGTCTGGCCCTCTTTTGCAAACTGCCTCTGGGCCTTGCCCCAGGATCTCCTGGGGACAGCAGCAGCATGGGCAGCAAGAGGACTGTGTTTCTAGTCTCTTGATGGCATAAATACATCAGTGGGAACCTGGAGCGGTCCTTGACACTGCCCTGCCTGTCCCTACATCCCATCCATTGTCAGTGCCTGCCACCTGCCTTGCTCTTTTTCAACAACTTTATTGAGATATAATTCACATATCATGCTATTCACCCAAAGTGTGCGATTTCATGGCACCTATCACCTCTACCTACTACCAGAACGTTGTCATCACTCTGGGAAGCAGCTCCACGGGCTGGGAGTGTAGCTCAGTGGCAAAGCAATCATCTCACATAGTGTAAGGCCTGGGTTTCCATCCTCAGTGCTAGAAAAAAGAAAAGAGGAAAAGCCGGGCGTGGTGGCACAGCCTGTCACCCCAGCAGCTCGGGAGGCTGAGGCAGTAGGACTGCGAGTTCAGAGCCAGCCTCAGCAACAGCAAGGTACTAAGCAACTCAGTGAGACCCTGTCTCCAAATAAAATACAAAATAGGGCTGGGGATGTGGCTCAGTGATCCAATGCCCCTGAGTTCAATCCCCAGTACCCACCCCCCTGCAAAAAAAAAGAGAGAGAGAGAAGCAGCAGCCCACCCATTAGTCCTCCTCTTTCTCCCTGGTGTGTTCTTTGGCTGAAGAAGGCTCCTCTGTCCTGTGCAGGGCTACAAGGATTGAAGAACCCAGCGGGTCCCTCTATTAATCATGTCCATCTCTCAGCCTCCAACTCTCCCCGGGGGCCCCAGCCCCGCTACACACACCCTTGCCTCCAGCATCCCTCTCTATAAACTATCCCCACAGCAGGGACAGGGGCTTTCTAAATGCAAATCCCATCACACTACACCTGCCCCAGGGCTCCTCCCTGGTTCCCAATCAGATGTGACTACCTGGACCCAAAGCCAGATTTACCCAAGGGGATTTCTAGAGGCTGCCAAGGCCCCCGTGCCACAGATGGTGCCACAGATGCTGCCATGGACCTCAAGCCACTGCCCAATCAGACTGCCTTCCTCTCCCCCTGCTGGGCCTAACCCTTCCTTCAGTGCCACCTTGGCCTCCCCAGCCAATGGAAGACATCCACCTCCCCAAGGAGGAGGAGACAGACTCCTGTCCGCATTCTGAAGTCCCATGTGAAGAGCTCCAATAGGCCCAGCTCCACCACCTACCAGCAGGGTGCAGTCTTGAGGGTGGCTGCTGATGAGCAGTACCTTTGGGCCCCTTGGGCTGAGCAGGCTCTCCTTGAGGCACTGCCCCTGCCGCCTCTGTCCTACTCAGCACACTCTGCTGCTGCAGAACAAATTACCACAAATTTAGCCGCTTGAAATGCCCTTTTAGCCAGGTTTGGTGGTACATGCCTGTAATCCCAGCAGCTTGGGAGGCTAAGGCAGGAGGATCATAAGTTTGAGAACAGCCTCAGCAACTTAGTAAGGCCCTAAGCAACTAAATGAGACTGTCTCAGAATAAAAAATAAAAAGGGCTGGGGATGGGGCTTAGCGGGTAAGTGCCCCTTGGTTAAATCCCCAGAGCCAAAAAGAAAAACAAAAACAAAACCCTTCATGATTATTTCACAGTTTTGGTAGACTGGGAGGGCTGAGCAGGGTCCTTGCTCAGAGCCTTACAAGGAGGCAGGATGGCTGGGGGCTCATTTGAGGCCCAGAGTCCCCTCCCAAGCTCTCGTGACTGTATGCAGCCAGGACCTCAAGCCTAGCAGCTCCTCTAGCCGCCAGAGGAACATCTCTGTTGCTCCAGACTCTCGAAGGCCCACTGATCAAGTCAAGCCCACCTTGGCCTATTTTTTTTATTTTTGAAATGAGGTCTCACTATGCTGCCCAGGCTGGCCTCAAACTTCTAGGCTCAAATGATACGCCTATCTCAGCCTCTGAAGTGGCTGGGACTATTGGTGTCACCACAGAAGCCACCCCCATCTCCCTTTTGATGAACTCAATGACAACTGATTAGAGACCTTAATTACATCTGCAAAAGTCCCTTCACCATTGCCATATAATGTTAGAGTCTGTAAACAAGTCAAAATAACACCTGGCATTTTGCCAGGGGAATGTTAGAGTTCGTAAACAAGTCTGGATGGTGCCTGGCAAAATGCCAGAGGGAGTGGTTTGAGAAGTAACAAAAGTGAGCCATTAAGTGTGGAGATTCCTGATTGGTTGACTGATGTATCTAGTTTATGTTAATTAGATAAGCTGTGTGGAATGTATAAATACTGCTCCTGTCCTGCAATAAACGGCTCCTACTCCTGCTGTATCAACGTACACAAGTTATTCGTCACCCCCCCGGTTATTTTGCTGCAGCCAGCCGGACTGCGGCAATATAACATGACTCAATCACAGGAGAGACATCCCATGTTTTCACAGGTCCATGCACATTCCTGGTTGGGGGCTCATGGAACAATGTGGACACCCAGGAGCAGGAGTCTCCAGGGGTCAACTTAGAACTTTCTGCCTGTCAAGACCCCTAATCTCCTTCCCTTACTAATTTACTCTCTCTTCCTCTACCCCACCCTCTGTACCAGGGATTGAACCCAGAGATGCTTAACCACTGAGCCACATCCCCAGCTCTTTTTTTTTTTTTAATTTTATTTCAAGACAGGGATTCCCTAAGTTGCTTAGGGCCTCATAAATTGCTGATGCTGGCTTTGAACTTGTGATCCTTCTGCCTCAGCCTCCTGAGCCACTGGGATTATTGGCATGTGCCACTGTGCCCAGCTTCAGTGCCTCTTTCTTCCTGGTAGCTGTGATGTGCCCTGCCATGAGGGCTGGCCTGAAAGGGAACACTATCCCCACTGCAAAGATAAAAAGTTGAAGGGACAAGTACCACTGAGTAGCCCTTGGGTAGAACCCAGGCACTCTGACTCCACACTGGAGTCCACTCTTTTGCTGACTGGCCCTCCAGGCGGAAAAGGGCTAAGCTCCAATGAGCCCTGGGGGGGGGGGGTCCCTTGAGAGGGTCAAAGCTGAGCCTGCCCCTCTCCTTCCTGGGGGCACCTAATGGGATAAAGTGACCTAATTCCTCCTCTTACACAATGTCCCCTACCTTTACACCATCTTCCTCACTGGACCTGGTGAACTTGGCATCACATGCCCCAGGGGAAGGGAGGGCAAGGCCCACCTGCATCTGGGACTCTCTCCACCCACCAACACTCAAGTACTAGGCTCCTTTCTCTCTGCTGCCCTCACATGGCAGATCTGTGCCTGGGAATCCACTCCTCAGGGAACTGACAAGCCAAGGCTGCACCCGCTTTATACCAAGAATTAGGATATCATGCCTTGGTGACTTTAGGCTGACCCCTGCCTCTCCCTGGTCTCACTCAGTCTCCCCTTCTGTGAAATGGGCTGCTGGAGATCCTGCTTCAGGACCTCAGCTTAAAACAGGGCTGTTGTAATGGCAGTGGAACTCCCAAGCAAAGACAAGAAGGAGCTGATGTCTCTCTGTACCCAGACTTCCCTGCAGAGTCAGGAACCCCCAAAGCAGTGTGGGATGGGGTCAGCACCAGCTCCCCAGGATTGGATCACATTGAAAAAAGTGTTTGATTCCTAGCTTCAACACTTTATAGTCGGAAACAGCCAAGTTCTCAAGGACTTCTGTGCCCCAGCAGTGGGCCCGCAGAGTGGGGACATGCAAACATCCAACACCCCCTCCCCAGGGCCTTGGGAGCACAGACAGGCCACTGCTTGCAGAGTGCTGAGTGCCCAAGGCTTGGAAAGGGATGGTATGCCGGGAGGAGGCTTCTCTTAGTTCTTGAAGGATCCACCACTGTGACCTGAAACTGGAACTTGTGGTGAGGGTACACCATCTCAGTGCCCTGTACCTCTGAACTGAGCACCACTTCCCTTTCCTAACTGTCCTCTTTGCAGGAGACAGGCACGGGGGACCCTTCTTTTAGGCTGACTAGAGGGGTCTGTTCCCTGCCCCCAACCTTTCCATATTCCTTGTTCCACACGTGGGGTCCCATTGTCCCAGCCCCCCACATCACCTCTTCCTCCGCCTGGCCACTCGCCCAACCTTCTCTGCAAAGGAGCGTTGTCCCGGGCTCTCAGGCAGGAGGGAAAAGGGAAACCCGGTTCTACTGGTGGCCCCTGGTTGCTCCCTCCTTAGTGGGGTCAAGGGGTTTCCAGCACCCAGCCAGCACGGGAGGGCGACGCTCAGCCCCGGCCAACCTGACCACTGAGAGAGCTCCCTGAGGAGGCACACCCGGCCCTGGCCTACAGTCTCAGCAAAGCCATTTCCTTCTTGAAACAGCCCCCGTCTTGATGTGCCCCCATCCCAAGAGCCTTCACTTGAGGCGCTAACTGTAAGATCTCCGCGTGTTGGACCACTGCCATGAGCACCTCGGCCTCGCAGAATCTTCCCAGCGCCCCCCACCCCCGCGTCCACTTGCTCGTCCAGCTGCGGGACTGGGGACTGCACGCGAGGCAAGGGCTAGCCAGGACCTGATTGGTCCATCTGGGCCCCTCGGCCTTTGAGGGCCTGACGAGGGGTAAGCAAGCTGGACTGATGGACAAGGGGCCTGGGCTAGGCGTGGCCGCTCTGGGTCCCCCGCCCCCCACCTTCCACCACCACCACCCCGCCTCCGCCCTCCCACGCACCTGCGCTGGCCTCCCCCCAAGCCCCGGGGGCAGCGGGCAGGCGGCTCTGGGAGATCAGAGGACTCGGAGGAGTCGGGCCTAGGGGGAGGGGGCGGGGAATTTCCCCCCACGCTTGCCCGGGCCTGCTACCCTCCCCCTCCCTCGCCAGGTGGGGGGCACCGCTGGGGGAATTCCACCGCACAGTGAAAGCACGGGAGAGCCTGGGCTGGGGTCCTAGGGAAGAGGGGGGGAGAGGAGGAAGAGAGGGGGCGGGCTGTGACCAGGGGCGCAGCTGCCTTCCTCCCCAGACACCAGCTGCCCCTGCCTGTCCGGGACCGATCGTCCACGATTCCAGTCTGCCTCGCGGGTGCGGAGGGGCCGGGAGTGGCACTTCCTCCTTGGAGCCAGTAGCGTCGGGATCTGGGGAGGGAGAAGGTGTGCGAGTGAGCGCGACAATGAATGGGTGACTGAATGAGAGCACGCGTGTACATTTGAATAAGAGTGCTTGGGACCCACGGACTCCGTGCGGCCGCGGGATCCCTTTAGGATCCTCTGCTAGCCCAGCCTGTCCCCCTCCACGTCCTCGCTTTAGAACCCGCACCCACCCTCGGAAGGAGAGGGGAGGGGCCGGGAGGCGTCTTCTGGGACGCTGGGGGTCCCGGGGGGCGGGCGTGGGAGGCGTCTGGACCTGCTGCCTGCGCTCCAGTCCCGGGCGGGGCTTCCCGTCCTCCCTCAGGGGGTAGGGAGGAACCCGAGGAGGGACGCGAAAGGGGCAGGAGCCGGCGCGTTAGAGACCTGGGCGAAGGAGAAGCGGAGAGCCAGGCACAGCGAGAAAGGTGGGTGTGGAGGCCGAGGCACCAGCCAGAGCAAAAAGAAGCAGAGACAGAGAACGCCTGCGGCCAGATATCCACGGAGAGACCCCCAGGGAGGGACGGGGCAGAGACACTTCCAAGGAGCAGAGACCTTGAGACACGAGGACCTCAGGGAGCCAGAGACCGAGTGCGCCGTCCAGAGCGAGACAAGGACTGACAGTTGGAGGACAACATCCCCCGGGTCGCCGGGAGACCCCGGAGTTCGTCCGGGGGTGGGCCAGGGTGATCTCTACCCGGTTGGGGGCCATGGGGACACAGGCCCTGCAGGGTCTCTTCCTCCTTTTGCTCCCGCTTCTGCCGCTGCGCGGGGCCTCGGCAGTAAGCCTGTACAGTCCAGGTGAGTCAGGCACGGCGGCCAAGACATGGTCACCGCTCCCTCCTCGGCCTCTTTGCCCAGGGCTGGGGCCCCGAAGCTGGGGAGGCGGCAGAGCAGGTGGCTGGAGCAATTGAGCAGCCCGAGGGCCCCCGCGGGGGCGGGCGCTGGGTGTGCTGCCTGGGGACCGAGGCGGGAGCTGGAGTCGGATGATGAGGATGTCCCGAGAAGGTCCAGACCGCCCCATGTCCCGCGGTTGCCTGGCAGGCTTGTCCGAGTGCTTCCAGGTGAATGGCGCCGACTACCGCGGTCACCAGAACCACACCGGTCCTCGAGGAGCTGGACGCCCGTGTCTTTTCTGGGACCAGACGCAGCAGCACAGCTACAGTAGCTCCAGCGACCCCCAGGGCCGCTGGGGGCTGGGCGCGCACAACTTCTGCCGGTGAGGGGCGTGGCCCGTGAGCAGTGGAGGCGGGACTCTGCTACGGGAGGTGGCTTGACGCGGGGCCCCAGCGTGGGCGGAGCTGAGGTCTGCGCGGACAACACAAGGTCTGCGCGGACAACACAAGGTCTGCGCGGACAAACTAGGGGCAGAGCCACCGCGAAGCGCATGGCCTCTCTTGTACTTGGGGAAGACTGGGCGCACAGTATTTTTTCACTAAAGGAGTCGGACTTAGGTGCCTTATTTCTGCAAAACTTCAGATCAGGAAGAGGACGAAGGGCTAGTGTGAGTGGGGTCTGGCCAGAGGAGGGCCCTGCGGTGATGGGTCAGGCTCTTGCCTCACCACCATCCACTCTTGGTGATGGGGAAATAGGAATTCAGAGCGACAGCTGCAGTCTGGAGCCACAGGGACAGAACAGGAGCCACTTCTCTGTTAATCCGCAAAGTTTAGGGCTCCACACTTCTACTTTTAAGATGGGTTCTGAGGAGAGGGAAATGGCCAAGACCCACAGCAAAGTTCTCACGTAGGAGGTTAAGTCCTGGCCGCAGCCAAAGACCTAAAAACAGCCCTCAAGGGTCCTTTAATGACACCCCACTGTCATCTCAGAAGTTGACGTCCAGAAGCGCGTTGAGAAAACAAGAATTTGTGTGATAACAGAAAGGAACATGGCCTCCAACATACACAGAGCCTTAGTGGGCACATTGCTCACAGGTGATGGGGCAGGGCCGTGGGATCCTGACCACTACCCCCCACACCTGCAGGAACCCCGATGGTGATGTGCAGCCGTGGTGCTATGTAGCTGAAACTGAGGAGGGCATCTACTGGCGCTATTGTGACATTCCCACATGTCACAGTGAGTGGGTCAGCTGGACAGAGGTGGGAGTTCTGAGGAACCTGGGTGGAGGGTCGCTTTCAGGGAGGTATTCTGACTCTGCTTTCTCCTCAGTGCCTGGCTACCTGGGATGCTTTGTAGACTCCGGTGCACCCCCAGCTCTCAGTGGTCCCAGTGGCACCTCCACGAAGCTCACTGTCCAGGTGTGCCTTCGCTTCTGCCGCATGAAGGGCTACCAGGTACTGCTGACAAGCCCAGACCAGTAACCCTGACTTTGACCTCAGGACCCCACTCAACTCCCAACACTCTGACGCCAAATCCTAACACTGGTTCTGAACCGCCAGCCTGATTCCTACTTCTGACCCCAGCACTCCACTCCTACCCCATCCCTGCCTTTGGGTTACTCGGTCTATGCTCCCAGCTGGCCGGTGTGGAGGCTGGTTATGCCTGCTTCTGTGGCTCTGAAAGCGACCTGGCCCGGGGACGCCTTGCTCCCGCTACGGACTGTGACCAGATCTGTTTTGGCCACCCGGGCCAGCTGTGTGGCGGTGATGGACGGCTGGGCATCTATGAAGGTTAGGTGTGGATATGGCTTCGAGGGTGGGGGACTTGGGTGAGGGGAAGAGACCAGGTGGGACCCGACGTGTCATGCCCTCATAGGGGCAGAATCTGGGAAGGGGGATCGCTAGGCTGGTGTCCCGGCCTGAGGAAGAACTGGGATTGAGGATTGGACCCCGAAAAGGGGACGGGACTGAACCTGGGAGTTGAGAGCCAGACCCGAAATGTATTGGTGGAAGGCGTGGACGGAAGGAGATTGCACAGGGCCTGGATTTGGGGCGGGGCCTCTCTAGGTAACTGGCCTGGGGTTAGGCCCAGCTGGGCTTTGCTACGAACTTTGGCGGGGAACTCCAAGCTGTAAAGGAAAAGCCACTGGCTTCATGGTCCTGACAGTAATCCCTGCCTGCAGTGTCGGTGGGCTCCTGTCAGGGAAACTGGACTGCGCCTCAGGGTGTCATCTACTCCCCGGACTTTCCCGACGAGTATGGGCCAGATCGGAACTGCAGCTGGGTGCTGGGCCCGACCGGTGCCGCTTTGGAGCTCACCTTCCGCCTCTTTGAGCTGGCCGACCCGCGTGACCGGTTGGAGCTGCGCGACGCAGCCTCGGGCAGCCTGCTCCGCACCTTTGACGGCTCCCGCCCTCCTCCGCCCGGACCTCTGCGCCTGCGTGCAGCTGTGCTGTTGCTCACTTTCAGCAGCGATGCGCGCGGCCATGCGCAGGGCTTCGCGCTCACCTACCGCGGTGAGCTGGGTCCCGGTCCCCCGTACCCCCGCCCTCTACCCCCACCCCGCCTCACACTCCTCTCCGCAGGGCTGCAGGACGCTGCGGAGGACCGGACGCCCCCCAAGGGCTCGGCCCAGACGCCCGCAGAACCCCCCTTGGGGGCCAACGTGAGCTGCAGCCCTAGGCCTGGAGCCCCACAAGCTGCAATGGGGGGTGAGGCGGGCATGAGAGGCGGGAGGGAATCAGGGAGTGGCCTTTCTGGGCCCTGTCCTCACTGCACCCGTGTGCCCGCAGCCCGGGTCTTCTCAACGGTGACGGCCGTCTCTGTGCTGCTGCTGCTGCTCCTGTCTCTGTTGCGTCTGCTGCGCCGACGGTGCGGGCGCTGGGGCAGGGCCTGAGGGCGGACCCCCGCACCAGGCGCTTGACACCTTGGTGCACCAGGGCACGGGAGCCCCGGTGGGGAACTAGGGCCCCAGAGGGGAACTAGGAAGGGATTCCCAAGTTCTAGAGCGGGCAAGACCTTGGGTCCACACCTAGAGTTGAGCGTGGGATCGCAGGCAGAGCAGGATGCTGGAGGTGGGATTGGGTCGGGGTCCAGCTGATGTCTGCTCCCTCTCTAGGAGCTGTGTTCTGGCACGGGGAAAAGGGCCCCCGGCATTGGGACCTTCCAGGGGCGCCGGGAGAAGCTGGGCTGTGTGGTACCGCCGGCCCCAAGGGGTGGCCCTACCCTGTCCTCCTGGGGACCCCCAGGCAGAGGGTCCTGCCACCGGCTATCAGCCCCTGAGTGCCTCCAGCCAGAGCTCCTTACTCTCGCTCATCTCTGCTCTCTGACTTCGGACCCCCAAGGTCCATCAGACCTTCTGCCAGTGAGACGGATATCCGAGACATTATGCCGCATTCTACCTCGGCCTTTTGCCACTTCAAAGGCAGCTTGGTCTCTGGTCATTCCAGGGAGACCAGAAATCGGACAGGAAGCATCTTTTTCTATTCTGGGTATTTGGCCTGAACCTCTAGGTCCAGCTCACCAACCCATAGATCTTGATGTGGGAGGTAGTCTCTGTTTTTAGGAGTCTCTGAGACCTTCCTGGGGTCATCTTGGATTGCTGCCCTCAGTGAGAGGTTAGAAGTCAAAAAAAGTAGTCAAAATGTCACTGGCATTTGGAGGCGTTCTGGAGAAGGGACATGGACTCAGGACAAATGGGGTCCTTGATGAACATGTTGTAGAAGAATTTCAGCAGGTGCCAGAAACACAAAAAGGTTTATTTAGGAAAGCAGAGACACATTCAGGGGAGAATGTGAGCCGTGTCCAGAGGAGTGACAACTTCTTGATGTTGGGGTTAGTATTTATATAGGAGCAATTGCTAGGGGTTGGACTAGAGATGGATGCAGGGTGGAGTTACACAATTTCTAGTGTTTCTGAAACTTGCACTTCACCCTCCTGTAACTTTTTTGTAGTTAAAGGCATGGGTCGAGGGCATGGCCTGGGTTGGTCAGGAGTGGCAATGGTTCATGGGCATTTTCTACATGGGCCCTTCCTTTGATAATCATTATCTCCTCCATATGTACCCAAATTCCTGTCTCAAAGAGGTCCATCACTGACTTTAAATAAAGGTCCTATTTTGGTACAGGCCTCGGCAAGTTTTAAATGGTGGAAGGGACTATGTTAATGAGAGTTCAGAATCAGGATTGCATGGCGTTTCATGCCAAGAGTTTGACAGAACCTTCTGGAAGGGAGAGGAGGAACCGAGGATGGATGGGCGGTGCCCTGCATAAGAGTGGGCGACAGAGACTGACCTTGGGCAAAGATATGCCTGACAAAGGGGCTCCTCCTGGTTCCCGCCCTGGGGGTGGTGGAGCGGGAGCCGACCTTTCTCCCATCGCCTCCTGCCTTGTTTTCTGCAGTTTCCTACCTGGCCTGGGCTGGGCCGAGGGTGCGCCTTGTGAGCGATAATAGCGAGTGAGTTGGGCCTCGCCCAAGCTCAGAGAATCCTGGCCGGAAGATCCGGGCCTTGCCGAGGGCTCCTGGTGCGTCACGCGTCTCCTCCGAGGCTTGGGTATCTGGGGCCACTGGAGAGATCATCTCCAAAGTGGGGACGCGCCAGCGCTCGTCTGGAACCTCCCGAATGGGCCTGAGCCAGCAGCACCTTGGACAGAGCCCCGACCGCAGGGTGGGGCTGACTGGTGGGGCTGTGAACTTGAGGGTGGATACCCAAAGGTACGACATTTTGGGGGTCACGCAGAAAACCGGGTGCGCAGTGCTGGGAGACACGAGATGCCTGGTCACTCCAGCTTAGCCCGCGGGACCCAGAACATCAGGTCCTAAGCAAACATGCAAGTGAGGCTGGTGCCCCATAGATTATGCTTAGAAGAGAGAAGGCCTGGGCGCTCTCGGGGCGGAGCCTCCCCGTTGGCCGCGCCCATTGGCCCTGGCAGCATCAACGTCAGGAATCCAGCGCGCGAAATACCAGCAGGGTTGACGGGGGCGAGGAACCGGGGCGGAGCCTGGTGTTCCCTCCCGCGTCCGGCCGCGCCCGTCCTTCGAGCTGCGGCGAGGCCATCGGCCGCCGCCTCCAACTGGAGCTATTTCTGCGGAGCGCCTCCCCGGGCTGACCCGGCCGCACTGCGCTCGGGTGCCGGGTCTCCCAGCCTCCGCCCCGGTGCGGGGGCGTCAGGCTCGCGCGTGCGCAACGCGGGACGCGAGGGGGCGCGGACCCTCTGCTGGCGCGCTCGCTGACCCAGCACTGCGCGACCCGGCAGCCGGGAGGCGGGCAGGGATGAGCTCTCCGGCGCTGCAGCCCCAGTAAGGAGGATACCCAGGGACAGGAGGAGCACAAGCGGCCGGCGCTGCGCAGGGGCATGGCGTTCCTGTCCGGGCCGCGCCTGCTGGACTGGGCCAGCTCACCTCCGCACCTGCAGTTCAATAAGTTCGTGCTGACCGGCTACCGGCCGGCCAGCAGCGGCTCGGGCTGCCTGCGCAGCCTTTTCTACGTGCACAACGAGCTGGGCAACATCTACACACACGGTGAGCCGCACCCCACTTCGTGCATTCCGGCACCCGCTGCCGCCCTGCCGTACACTGCCCGGGACCCGAAGGCCAAGGAGTGCCCCAGCGCCTAGGTCCTGGTCTGTCCCGTCCCTGGTTTGGCCTGGAACCGTGGTGACAAAGCTGCCATTGTCCCGAGCCGGGCTGCCAGCTTCCTCTTTCCCAGCGGGGGCCCCAGGGCTGGCGAGGAGGGGATCAGAATAGGGGGCTGGGACTGCTTAATCCCGCTCTGTCCCTGGGGTAAGAAGCCTAGTGTCAGACCCCTTCGTAATCCTAGTGCTCTGAGCACCCTCCCCCGCTATCACCCGTCCTGGAGATGGATGTTAACTGTGGAGAGGAACGGGCCTGGGAAAAGCTGGCCGCGGTCTCGGTCCCAGCCCTTCATGGCCTAGCAGCCCTTCTGCCCCAGCCCCAGAAGCCCTGTCTTGGGGCTCCGCCTGGTGGCAGCTCCTTCCCCCCCCCCCCAGCAGGCACTTGGGCCCTCCTCCGCAGCCCTCTGAGCTCTGCTGACACAGCCCTGGCCGTCCTTGAGCAGCTCCTGGGGCTGAGGGGCCGGGAGCCTGCAGGGTTAGCCTTTGCCTAGTGGGGGGCTATTGTGTAGCCTGGCCCAACCCAGAGTGGGCAGTCTGAGCTCTGGTTTGACCCAGTTGAGGGCAATGCCAACTTCTTTGGAGAGGGTTTGTAATCCCAGAGAAGGGCTTGGGCTGGCAAGAATGGAGATCCTGGGAAACACTTGGGAAGGAGATGGGACAAACTCCTTTCAGTCCCACCTGAGCATTCAGGACTTGCCTTGCCCTACCTGGCCTCACCCCTTTCTGGAAGACAAAAAGACCCAAAGCCTCTGTTTGTGTGGACACTTGGGAAGAGGCAAGCTTAGTAGCCCTGGGGCTGGTGGTGTCCACATATCCTGCTCAGAACTCCGGTGATACCTCCTGAGGCTTCTGTAGACTAGACAGGCCTCATGGGGGCCTCCTGCTCCAGCTTAAAGGGTGAGGGCAGCTTGAGAGCCATACAACTTGCTGGGCTCATCTGGGGTAGGTTACTTGACCTCCAAGCTTCAGTTTCCTCACCTGCAAAGTGGGCTCAGAGTCTCAACTTCCCAAAGTTGTGAACCATGATAGTAGGTTTCCAAAAGCCTATAGCCTAAGGCCTGCCTCTGTGTGTATGGCAGCAGCACCCAGATCTGTTCTGCTGTTGCCCCTCTTGTGTCATCCCTAAACTGAACTCCTTAGGGATGTGATTCAACTTTTATGCCGAAACTGTATGATGGATAACTGTCTCTCTCTCCCAGGGCTGGCCTTGCTGGGTTTCCTGGTGCTGGTGCCAATGACTATGCCCTGGAGTCAGCTGGGAAAGGATAGCTGGCTGGGGGGCACACACTGTGTGGCCTGCCTGGTTCCCCCTGCCGCCTCTGTGCTGTATCACCTCTTCATGTGCCACCAAGGGGGCAGTTCTGTGTACGCCCGGCTTCTTGCTCTTGATATGTGTGGGGTCTGCCTCGTCAACACCCTCGGTGAGCCAGGGCCCTAGAGATGGGGAGGCAGGGGCATGAGCCCTGGGTAGGGAAGGGAAAGCAGACTCAGATTGATGTACCTCCTGTTCTCTCTCTGCAGGGGCCCTGCCCATCATCCACTGCACCCTGGTCTGTAGGCCCTGGCTGCGCCCGGCTGCTCTGGTGGGCTACACCCTGCTGTCTGCTATAGCCGGCTGGCGAGCCCTCACTGCCCCTTCCACCAGTGCCCGACTCCGAGCCTTTGGCTGGCAAGCTGGGGCCCGTCTGCTGGTGTTTGGGGCCCGTGCAGTAGGGCTGGGCTCAGGGGCTCCAGGTTCCCTGCGCTGCTATCTGCGCATGGATGCGCTGGCACTGCTTGGAGGGCTGGTGAATGTGGCCCGCCTACCAGAGCGCTGGGGGCCTGGCCGCTTCGACTACTGGGGTAACTCCCACCAGATCATGCATCTGCTCAGCGTGGGCTCCATCCTACAGCTCCACGCCGGTGTTGTGCCTGACCTGCTCTGGGCCGCCCACCACGCCTGTCCCCCAGACTGAGCTGCCTCCTGCCTCCTGTGCCAGCTTGCCCACAGCCTCCTGGAACCAATAATGCCACCTTCCCTCCTTCTGGTCTGCAAGGGGCTGGCTCCCTTGATGCTTACAGCGCTTGAGACTTCCCAGCTGGGAGCCCTTGTCTGTTCATTCTTCCCTCTGAACTAACCTCTTCTTCCACCCAGGCCTTGGAACTCCAACTTCCCCTCCCTGCCTTCTTCCTCCTGGGTACTGTGTCAGCTGCAAGGAAACCTTTCCTTCTCTGGACCTGTTTACCCTCTGTTACCTGTGAAGGTTGGGCCAGAGAGACTCTAAGGTTATATCCTGTTCTGACAGCTGGAGTCCTGCAAACTTGCCATACCTGCCAACCCAGACCCATCATCCCCCGATCCTGCCCTCACAGGTCTCTGGACTAGCCCCTCTGGCCCCTGCTTCCTAACCTCCATCTCTGCCTTGCATGCCAGCCCTCCCAGCAGTCAGAAGCCCTGCCACCTTTCTCCATTTAAAGATTGGAGTAAGGGTCTGGGGCAGCAGGACCAGCCCCTTTTCCCAAGACCCAGTGGGTACTGGATCTTCTTGCACCAGCTGGACAAGGGACATGAGGACAGTGGCTGCTTTTCCCAGTTAACAGAAACAGACATGAAGTGAGTGACTCTGGACCCAGGCCCCACTGGGCTAAAGGTCTGCCCCCACCTTCAGTGCCATGATCTGATGGCTCCCTGCCTGCTGGGAACATGCCCACTCAGGAAATCTCTATCCCACACAGTGTGTGGTGCCAGTCTGCTGAGCCAAGGCCTGGGGCCCTGGGATCTACAGCAGGGCTCAGCCTCATAGCAGGATCCTCCCAGCAGCCCAAGACCCTGGGCTACATCAATAAAGGGACAGAAAATGCTCTATTGCCACTAGAGCAAGCTTGGGTGCTCCCAAGATTCAAATACTTTTTATTAGACACAGTAGATCCCAAAGGGACCCAGCTTTCCAGGGGAAGGGACAGGGAAGGAGTAAGAGGTTAAAAGTACAGAAGCTGGACCTACAGCTCAGGCTGGGTCCAGTGAGTCCTCAAATAGGCTGAGGAGGTTCCTAGGCTCAAAGGAAGGACAGGAACCCCGAGGAAGCTCTGAGTCCATGTTACTTAGGTCCAGGGCATCCCTGTAAGAAAAGAAGAATGACACTCAGGATCCCAAAACCAACCCTGCCCAGCCCCAGCTCTGGGGCCTGCTTACCTTGGTGTGTACCTGCCCCGGGGGGTGGAAGTACTCCTGGCAGCCCGGGTCAGGATGGCCTCTGGGGAGAGCGAAGGCCTATAGGAAGGTAGGTAAAACAAGCAAGGAGGTGAGAAGTGTAGGAGAGCAACCCCACTCAGGTTCTAGCCCTGATGGAGGGATAAGGGCCATAGTCAGGACCATAAAGATGTGGTACATTTGGACAACCTTCAAGCCCTCCCATCTGACTGTGCCCAAAAGCCATTTCTGTTCATTTTCAGAATATAGGCTTTAGCTGAGCTGGATCTCAGGTGAACTTTTGGTAAATGAAGCTGTTCTGGCACTTCCCTTGGGCTACAAAGTGCCCTCAGAGTGAGGGTGACATTATTATAAGGAAGGGATTCCTTCAAGAGCTGTGTATTTGGGGCATGTAGCTTTCTTGTGCAGGAGTTTCTTAATTACAGCCTCTCACTTGGCCACCTGAGACTAAGGGCATCCTCTCAGAGTGGAGACTTGCCAGGCTCTGAGAGATTTTTCTTCATCCAGGGAAAGAAAATGCCCTATCCCTGGGCACTTGCAGCCTCTACTGAGGTGTGTGTGTGTGTGGGGGTGTGCCCCTGCCTATTCTGGCAGGTACACTGGCCTTCCTACCACTTACCAGTGTGAAGCTGTGTTGTGGGTGGCAGTCACCCCACTCACTGAGTTGAATTCACATAGACCAAGCTGTGACTCCCATTCACCAGACCTCCATTTAGCTATACTATGGGCCCACTCCAGGTGTAGGAGCTCTCACTCACCCTATGCTGTCATCATCCCAGCTGCTGGAGAGGCTGCTATCCAGGAGGCTGCAGGGTGGCGAGCCAGGTGGGGTGGCTGGTGGACCTGGGGGCTGCAGCCAGCTGGCAGGGTGAGCTAGGCTGTGCCAAAGCCAGCACAGCAGGGTGAGCAGAGCCTGTGGGGGAGAGGAAACCTCAAGAAGCCAGGCAGGCCCTGGGGTGGGCGTCAGGTAACATGGCTTGGCACTGTGGCAGCTTACTTGCCATAGAGCCCAGCCTCGACTTAGGGCTTCAGCAGCCATGCACCACAGGATGTTCCAGGGCCTTGGTTGCCTCAGCATGGGCAGGGCCAGCAGGGCCTCAGCCGTGGCCCGCAGCTGGGGGTCAGGCTCCAGCATCATGACGAGGACAGAACGCAGCTCAGCAGACAGACCTGCCCATTGGACAAAGCCATGTCAAAGATTCCAGGGCACTGACTGGGCCCTGAACCCAGCAGTACCCCTACCACCAGCTACTCCCTGCCATAGGAACTGGTGGCAGCCTGCCACTGGGCCCTCCACTCACCAGCAGTAAACTCAGGAGGCAGGTAGCCCTGGCGCAGCTGCTGCCAGCCCTCTCCACCATGGGGCAGTTCTATGTTGCAGGCCACTTCCAGGATGGTGAGACCCAGACTAGGGACAGAGTTGACTTTGGAACACAGACCCCAATCCCACTGGAGGGTGGGAAGGGCTGTTATCTTCTACCATAAGCCAGGGAAGTGATGAAAGAGGGGTGGGGACTTAGAGTCGGCTGCAGCAGGGCCAATGAGCTCCAGGCTGGATGGGGACCTTGTTGTGAAGGGTTAATCCTACATCCAGTGCAGCCCACATGCTGCTGTGGTGGTCCTCCAATACCTCACTGATGGGCACCTGAGTTTCTAAGGTTACTAATGCAATTCTCATTCTGCTGAGATGGTCAGATACAAGTGCTGGAGGCAGGGCAGTGTTGCCAGCATGAAACTGGAACCCAGTGCCTGGGCCCAGTCCCGGCTGCTAACTGTGAATTCAGGGTAAGTCCCTTAACCTCACTGCACTGTTCCCTCCTGTACCAGAGTAATAGCCATTCTTCCCTTAGAAATGTAAGGATATGGCGAGGCTAAGTAAAGCTACTCCAAAGGGCTTGCTGGTTTTAAGCAGCATGCCAAGGAGATCTCTTAGCTATAAGGCAGACACAGCATCTCTGAGGCCTGAGGCTAAATGTCTTCCTGACCTAGGGCCAGGATGGAGGTCCTCTTCTAGGGAGTCCCTTTCTCTGCTGACCACCCCCAGACAAGGGCCACACAACCCCTCCATGTCCTAGCCCTCACCTGAACACATCTGCCGCTGTCCCGTAGGAGCCCTGCAGCAGCTCGGGGGCCATGTAGCGGGGGTCTCCCTCCTGGGCCTCACTGGCTCCAGTGGCACCCAGCTCCACCAGCAGGCCAAAGTCACCTAGCTTACAGCGGCCCCGGGGCCCCAGGAAGATGTTGGCAGGCTTGACATCAAGGTGAACCAGGCCTTGGCCATGCAGGTGGGCCAGAGCAAGCAGAGTGTCTCGAAGGTAGCCCCAGACTTGGGTCTCGGGCAGGCTGGCGCCCCAGGCTTCACAGTGTTGCTGAAGGCTGGGCCCGCACAACTCCGTCTGCAGGTACAGGATGCCGCCCTCCTCCCAGGCTCTCTCCAACCGCACGCAGCGCGGATGCTGCCCCACCTTCTCGTGGCCGCCTACCTCAGCCAGCTTGCGGGCCCGGTCCTTGGGACCCCGGAATGGCGACATAGAACGTTTGACCGCATAGAGACGGCCATCTTCCTTGGAGCGCACCTGCAAGAGAAATGGTGCCTGCAGGTGGGGTGGGGGCACAACTGATAGATGCTATTAAGATATCACACATGTGGAGGGGCAACACATCTGTCTTAGAGAGATGCCGGCACATGGTGATATGCTGGAGACCCAGCCATGGAGGAGGCAGGGCAGACCCATGGACTCTGGCCCAGGAGATTCTCTAGAGCACAGTGCTAAGTGGAAACCATGGCTCCAGAACAGGGGCAGCCTGCTCTGCTATGCACAGCTTTCCTCTGGGTAAGATATCTGGCCCAGGGGACTATTTTCCTTGCATTTAATAAAGATAACAAAATTATCTTCAAATAGTATTTGTGCAAGGGAAAGCTACCATTTTTTAATTTTGCGGGAGGATAGGGTAATAGGGATTGAACTCAGGGTTATCCAACCACTAAGCCACATCCGCAGCCCTATTTTGTATTTTACTTAGAGACAAGGTCTCACTGACTTGCTTAGTGCCTCGCTGTTGCTGAGGCTGGCTTTGAACTCATGATCTCCTGCCTCAGCCTCCCAAGCTGCTGGGATGACAGGCGTGTGCCCCTGTGCCCAGCTTCAGAAAGCTACCATTTTAGAGAAAATATAAATGATTAGAAAATATATTTTAAGGAAAAAAAAAAGTGGCAGGCAGGGGGTAGCCTTCAAGCCTGCCAGAGGGCAGGGTGGCACTGTACTTGGGCTAGCCCTGGGAGCTGTGTAGTGCTTGCCAAGGAACTCAGCACAGCTGAATTCAGCAGAGATGGCAACCAGGGGCACTGCAGATTGTGCCAGACTCTGGACAAGGAACCAGTGTGCACAGGCAACCCTCAAAGGGCCCTGCATAGAGGTTATGAGAAAGCAGTCAAAACAAAAGCAGAGAAGAGGACAGTGGAGCAGGCTGCTCAGGAGAGGAGAGGGAAGCAAAGTGTCCCACAGATGGACTTAGAGAACTGTCCCGTCTCTTTCCTCACCTTGAAGACCTCTCCATAGGATCCATGGCCCAGGCGGCTGAGCCTCTGGAAGCTCTGCTGAAAAAAGGATTCTGGCCTGCTCGGGTCATACCCAGGGCTCTGCAGGGTTTCTGAAGCCTCATTCCGGAATGACACCCTCCGGGGGTGGGGCTGATGCCAACCCGGGGTCCGAGGCGGAAAGAGACGACTAATTGGGATGCTACCCTTGGCAGGGGGCCGGGGTGGGAGGCTTCGGCTGAGCCCCCCAGGCCTCTTGAGGGAGAAGCCAGGCTCTGCATGGTGGAAGTAGGCTGGGACTGGGACAGGGGTGCCACTTAAAGGTGGTGGGGTACCCTCAGCAGGCACAGGCATGGCCAGCACAGGAGGCCCTGGGGGCAGAGAGATGGAGGTCGAGCAGTGTGTCCACTCAAAAAACACCTGGTGCTGTGGCCCCCAAGAGAGCCCAGTCTACACTGCTCGCACGTTCTACTTTCCACATGAAGGCTGCGGGGACCACAAGCACCTGTAGGAAAAGGCAGAGGACAGGCCGTCACACACCTGCATGACATGCTGTCGGCATCTCAGACATCACAGAAAGATGAAATGGAGACCAGAGGCCTATGTCCCTGAGGGTGTCAAGCCCAATGGGGATGTTAAAACCAAAGTGGTTCTGGAGTCAGAACCTATACAGCCACCACATTGGGGTGGGAGTGGGAGGTCCAGCCTTCCTTTCTTTTAAGACCTGAGACAGAAATATCAACACTATCCCTCCCCTCCTCTCCAGTTCTAATACCACCCTTCCTCTCTAACTCCAGGGTAAAAGGCAGAGTTCTTTGTTCCTTTCTTTCATTTTCATAGCTGTATTGCCAGAACTGCTCAGTGGAGCTCCACTTCCTAAACAGCAGCTTGAGGCGCTCTGGGAGCCTGTCCCCAGCAACACAGGTGGAGCTGGCAAACATTATTCACAAGCAAGTATTGCAAACCTCTGGACATGGTACTAAGTGCATATAGTAAATGAAGAAACATTTATATAAGACAATCCACCAAATCTTGGTAAGAACATCCAGAATGTATGGCACCTAGATGCCTATCAGCACTATGAGCAGGTGTCTCCAAGAAGTTGAAGCTCCTGCAATCCTATCAAAGTGAAGGTATCCACCCAGAGGGGGCAGGCTTTCATATTTATCAGATCCCAGCTCCACAGTATGACTCAAATATTTTGCCCAGGGGTAGAGGCAGGTTGTGAAATAGAAGCCCTAAGGGGACTGAGGGGGAAGTTGAGGGGAAGGGAGGAGGGAAGGGGAAGGGGAGGGAATGTGGAATGAAATTGACCAAATTATGCTATGCACATGTTACCACAGTGAATACTATAAATATATTTTTTTAATTGGTGATATATACATATATATCCCAGCAGTTTGGGATTTAATTAAAGTAAACAAAAACAAACAAAAAAATAACCAGCCCTGAAGTTGCTCCCCTAAAAAAACTGAAACACTGTTGTGAAGTTGATGCTATCAAAGTCCATAGAGGCTTTGGTGGTGAGTTATTAAGAGGAGGCTGGGGGAGGCAATGTAGCTCAATGGTGGAAGGTATACATAGTATGTGATGATGATGATGATGATGATGATGATGATGATGGTGGTGGTGGTGGTGGTTCAAGAGCCAGAAGAGTGGGGGTGGGGGGTGGGATTAAGGTCTAAATAAATGGAAAGATGTCACATGTTCATAGATCCAAAGATTTGATAAAATGGCAATACTCTTCAAATTATGGGTTAGTGATATGACTCAGTGGTAGGGTGCTTGCCTAGCATAGGCAAGGCCCTGGAACTGGTCCCTAGCACAGAATCCGAAGTGATTTCCTTAGAGGAAATGACGAACTGATCCTAACATTCATATGAAAGTTCATCAAAATAATCAAAAAAAGAAAAATGTTGGAAGACTCACACCCCAATTCCAAAACCTACTACACAGCCATAGTAATCAAAACAGTGTGGTACTCACATAAGGACAAATAGATAAAGAGAGAGATGAGAATAGAATTGAGGCTTCAAAAATAAACCCTCCCAGGTACAGTGGCATACACCTACAATCCAGAGGCTCAGGAGGCGAGACTGGAGAATGGAAAGTTCAAAGCCAGCCTCAGCAACTTAGTGAGGCCCTAAACAACTCAGCAAGACCCTATCTCAAAATAAAAAAAAACAAAAAGGGTTGGGGATATATCTCAGTGGTAAAGTGCCCCTGAATTAAATCCCTGGTATGGCAACAAATAAAGAAAACCAGCCTTAGCAACAGCGAGGTGCTAAGCAACTCAGTGAGACCCTGTCTCTAAATAAAAATACAAAATAGTGCTGGGGATGGGCTCAGGGGTTGAGTGCCCCTGAGTTCAATCCCAGGAAGGAAGGAAGGAAGGAAGGAAGGAAGGAAGGAAGGAAGGAAGGAAGGAAGGAAAGGGCTGAGGATGTTTCAGTGATATGGTACTTGCCTGGCACTTTCTAGGCCCTAGGTTCAATCTCCAGTTCCACAAAAATCATCATCGTCAGGATCGTCATCATCATCATCATCATTATCATCATCATCTCTCAGTGAAAATATTCATATATTTCTTGGCAGAAATATTAATATGTTTGATCTTGGAATGATGTCCCATACCCATCAGTGGTGAATATGTACCCATAATAGCTTTCTAAATCTCAGTTTAATTACTGAAATGCATCTAGCCTCAGGGATTTGTGGACTCATACTGTACTGAACTTATGGAGGGCTTAGCCCTAAGTCCAGCATAAAGGCAAACTACTATCAAGCAAATGATGCCATAAATGCCATCATAAACTCTGGGTAGTAACTGAAACAACACACAAAGTACAGTCATCCCACAAGTATCAGTGCCTTGTGTGTTGGGCAGAGGGCTGTTGTGTTCCTATAATGCTGTAATTGACACACACACACACAAAAAAAAAAAAAAAAAGAGAGGAAGAGTCAAATTTGAGAGAAAGCCACAATGGACCAATGTACCACAAGATGCCATACCTAGCAGAGAGTGTGCTGGTGACTGCTCAGGATCAGTCACCTAAAGAAGGGCCCACCACTGTGTGGGGAGGGATCTAGGGGCTTGGCTGAAAGCCTCACCCTATATTCTGTGGGGACCCTTCCTCTGCCTCTGTTTACCTCAAGAATCCTATCCCACCAATGGGCCGGGTGGTGCACACCTGTAATCCTAGCAGCTCAGGTGGCCGAGGCAGGAGGATCACAAGTTCGAGGCCGCTCAGAATTTGGCGAGGCCCTAAGCAACTTAGGGAGATCCTTTCTCAAAAAAAAGTAAAACATAAAAAATAAAATCCCATCCCAGGAACATGAAGAAGTACGTGAACAAACAGCCTTAGGGGCGCGAAGGATTGACAGGGAAGCCGGCTCGGTGGGGATACAGCCAGGGTGGCCGGGAGCCACAGCCCCAGCCAGAGTGACCTCCACAATTTCCAGGGGCCTCGGGCCTCACCCTCTCACTGAGCCGGACACATCTGCTGACCACCGTCTACAGCTAGACTGTGAGTTCCTCTGGGGCAGGGCGGCGGCGGAATTCTCTCCGTGGGCGTGGGAATACCCTGGAGAACAACTGGGGAGACGGGCTGTCACCGGGAGGCCCGCGGAGAGACCCGCCTGAAAGCCCTGAGAGCAGAAGGGCTTCTCCCAGGAAAGGTCAAATAAAGGAGGGCAGCCGCTGGGGAAGGGACCCCCACAGGAAAGGGGACCAGCCGGCGGGGTGGCGAGAGGAGGGAAGGGCGGCCACCCCGGCGGGCCTAGCGGCGTGGGCGGGGCCGTCGGGGACCGCGCTGGCCGGGAGCTGGTCACCTGAGGGCAGGGCCAGTCTCCGCGGGACTGGAGAGGTGGGGCTGTCGCAGAGGGCGGGCTGGCCATTGAGGGAGGNTGCGTGCGCGCCCCGCCTGGCTGCGCGCTCCCGTGGCGCAGGCGCACAGTGTGATTAGCGCTAGACGCGGCGTGGCCGCGGTGAGGTTGGATCCGAGGCCGAGCTCAATGTTGATCCCGCCCTCGGATCCTCCCTCCGGGTTTCCGGGACACCCAGTACCGCTGCTCCGGTTGCGGCCTCAGTAACTTGGGTAAAAGTGCTGGCCGGCTGGCGCACACTTGTAATCCCAGCCACTGGGTTGTCTGAGAAGGATCACAAGTTTGGGGCCAGCCTGGGCAATTAACAAAAAATAAATAAGGGAAAAATAAGAAGAGGATATAGCTCAGTGGTGTTGAGAAGAGTTCAGTCCCCAGTGCCAAAAAAAAAAAAAAAAACACGGGAGAGGTGGCCACGCAGCGCACCCTGGAGACAAATCTGCGGATCAGATGCCCTGGGCTGCTTTCCTCCGGCCCGGCCATGCTGCTCTGGGGTTGCAGTGAGGAGGACGCACTCACCACTCCACCAGTGAGTGACTTCAGAAGCCAGGAAATGCCACCTCTTTCAGGGAGCTCTTTAGACCTCGGCCTGTCTTGCCTGTTCTCAGCATTCCTGCCTGTTTCAGCCTCTTCTGAGGCATCTTTTTACTCATTCTTTGGGTTTGAACCTTGCGCTCAGCCGCTTCCCTGCTGAACGACCTTGGGAACATACTGGGCTTTTCTGAGCCTCTGATTAGTCTCTCCTATAAATTGGAACCGATGATGCTGGGATGATCCCCTTAAAGCGCTTAGCAGAGGGCCTGTGCAGATTGCTTCTTCTTTCACTTAGGGGGACCTTTATCCTTTTAATGGGGTGGGGGGTAGTCATGCTTAAGGACAAGCCTCATTCAAAGGCCTATTGTCTCACCTGTTTTCTCAATTTCATTTATCTCTATTTGAAACTTTATTTCTACTTGTTATAGCAAATAATCTCTGCCGCAGTTTGGCTGGGCACAAATAACTGAGCCGCCACAAAGCCTTGTAGGTTCAAACAGCAACTCTTTATTCCCCAACTCTCACTGGCACTGCACACACACTACACGGGAACACACACCTTCCACCTTCCACCGGGCTGTGCAAAGCAGCCCTATTCCCGGAGCAGGGTCCATATACAACTCAATCAATCCAGCATCACAGCAATTATATACAGCTTAACTCAAATCATCATCTCAATAGTTCGCTGGCATCACCTTTCAACCATTCCCTCTGGCAATATGCCAGGCGTCATTCTGACTTGGCTGTGGCTCTCAACACATCTCCTCTTAGTTCTTGTCACCAGAACCAGTCCTCCAACCTTCCCCTGCCCCAAGTCTGAAAAGTCATAAACTACAGGGCTGCCAGACCACTCAATGCTTGTGCTGTCATTGAACACTCCTGGGTATGAACAGCACTGGGAGAGGGCCTAGTACCTGGTGAGGCCCAACGCCCAGAGCTGGGGGCTGCAGCCCACTTCCATGCACCCATTCTGTGCCTTAGAATCTCTGGCAGCCATGGCTGTGATCAAACTGGAACTTTTGAGGTCCTTGGGTTGTCCCCAGGGGGCCTAGGAAGTAGGCCTTCAGCTGTGGAGGGCTATTTCTGCCAGCCCACTTTCAGGGCAGGCCCCCTTCCAACTTCCAGTTCCTCAAAGTTTGATTCACAATGATTTAAAAACAGAAAACAGCAGCCACGGTGATGCATGCCTGCAATCCCAATGACACTGGAAGCTGCCGCCAGAGGATGGCTTGAGCCCAGACACTGGGGGAGCTCAGGAACCTGGCAACATAGGGAGACTATCTTTAAAAATAAAATAAAATAATAAAAATAAGACTGAGTGTCCGTGGTGCACGCCTGTTATCCTAGCCACTAGGGATACTGAAACAGGAGGATTGCAAGTTTCAGACCAGCCTGAGAAACTTAATGGGGACCCTGTCCCAAATTTTAAAAAATAAAAATAAAAAAGTCTGGATGTAGCTCAGTGGTATAGCACTTGCCTACAGCATGAGCCAGGCCCTGGATTTGATCACCGGCACTTTAAAAAAATAAACAAGAAATATTTTTAATTCAACAGCATGTTTCTAATGGACATTTTACTGTGTGGAGAAGGGCAATAATATAAATGCAAAATATTATAAATAAGCACAGTTAGCAGATAAACGGTCAGGCTGTGTTGTCAGGGAATTCAGGACTGCAATCCAATCCTACTCTGCCAGCCTCCACCAATGTAAAATGGGATAATAATAACAGCTTCTGTCTCCTTGGGGGAAATAAGCACTAGCTGAGAAAATGCACGTGAAGTGATTAGTCCCGCGGCCTACTCATTTTTCATAGCAAGCAACACACACACACACACACACACACGCACACGCACACGCACACGCGGCGGGGCAGGGGGGGGGGGCTCGCTCCTGTGTGGTGTTTGGCATTTTTCAAGGCAGCTCTCTGGGACAAAAGGAAGCCTCTGGAGGAAAAGGGCCAATACTCCCCACTCAGCCAGGGCTCACAGAGACATGACAGCCCACCGAGCTCTGAGCCAAAGCGCTGGGAGGGGCCTCTGTCGCGGAGGAAAAATTCAGACTGGATTCCCGGGTCGCGTTCGCACTTCCAGGAGAGTGCCGCGCTCGCCCCCGTGCGTCCGGCAGCCGCAACAACACCCAGAAGCGGGCCCCGCCCATACTCTCCCAGAAAGGCGAGCTCACTCTCACAGGGACGCTAGAAAGGTGAGGAAACGACGACCTCGAATGGAAACGTGGAAAACTTAACGAGGAAGAGATGGCTGTGATGGCGCTTCTGGGGAACTGCCACTTTGTGGTTGCATGGTGTTCGCCATGTTGTGCATTTACGTCTTCTGTGCTCTTCTCTATGAATGCCGTGTTTTACACTTGCATAAAGTTTTACCCTCTGCGTAAGGCAGGTGGGTGGGGAGAAGGGGTTAATGGGGGTCAGCTTTGCACAGTGTGAGTGCCTGGGGACTGCTCCAAGGGCGTCCTAGAAGCAACTGAAAAGCTGAAGCTCAGATTTGGGCTAAAGAGCTACCCAGAGCAGAGGAGCTGGTGATCCAAGGGGCCAACAACACAGCTGTGGGCGCAGAAGTGTCTGCCCACAGGCGCCTGGCTGCCCCCACCCCCAGCTGTCCTCCCAGATTCACATCCTCACAGGTGCTGCTGAGGTCAAGCAGCTGATTGGGAGTCCCTTAACACTGGCTGTGCCATCTTAGGGAATGCACTTCCAGAACCTTGATCCCGCACTTCCTGCAGCCCAGCTGTCTCTTTGCCCTTGGCTCCCACCCTAGCCCCTCAACATTGCTCCTCTGTTCAGAGGCTAGACTCTGTCCCCCTTAGGCCAGGGTACTGGGTCACCCAGGCCAGGGCTCTTTCAGGGATTCCCTGGCCCTCTAGTCCTTGTGTTCTCAAGCTAGCTCTGCCAGGGTGGAGCTGGGAGTGAGCCAGAGCATTGACTGCAGGGGGCCGGGGGCAGGAATTGTGGTATTGCAGGTCCTACGCAGCCCTCAGGCTGGCCCATGGAGCCATGAGGCATTTTCCACAGGCCCATGCCAGCACCCAGGCAGCCTGGCAGTGGCCAAGCAGGAACTCAGTCTGCACCTCCTGCATGGCCCCTACCAGTTTTCCCACCTGCCTCCTCCTGGGCCAAGATTCCCTGCCACCCTGCGGGAGCCCTGGGTGTCTACATGTCTGGGTGTCTGGGTCTGCCCAGAGGGTCCTTGGCTCTCCCAAGTTTGAAGCAGACTGGCACACTGGACCTGTAGCCTGCCCAGAAGAGTGCGGAATGAGGGGCTGGGATCGTGGCTCAGCAAGTGTGGCAAGTGCGAGGCCCTGGGTTCGAGCCTCAGCACCACATAAAAATAAATAAATAAAATAAAGGTATTATGGGGCTGGGGATGTGGCTCAAGCGGTAGCGCGCTCGCCTGGCATGTGTGCGGCCCGGGTTCGATCCTCAGCACCACATACAAACAAAGATGTTGTGCCCGCCGAAAACTAAAAATAAATATTAAAATTCTCTCTCTCTCTTTAAATAAATAAATAAATAAAGGTATTATGTCCAACTACTTCTAAAAAATAAATGTTTTTCTTTTTCTTTTTTTTTTTTTAAGAGTGTGGAATGACAGAGAGCAGGGGAGCTGGACCTGGGGGCCCTTGGACTGCCCAGGTTCAGACTCCAGCCCCATCACTTAGGAGTTGTGCCATGTGAGGCAGATACCGTTCTCCCTCCCTACCTGTTTCCCCATGTGTAAAACGAGGATTGGTCCTAATAGCCCCGAATCCCTGGTGCTCCTGCTGTTTTCATATCAGAGGAAAGTGACAGCTTCAGAAAGGCCAGATTCCTACCCAAGGTCCCTGAACGGATCTCGTGGGTATTTGCACACCACCTGAACCCAGGGCCCAGCTTCTGCTAACCACCAGGCCATTCAGTTGCCTTTCATGGGGAGACTAGGGAACCAGTGCCTGTAGCCACAGCGCAGTGGCCTGGCAGGAAAGTCTCCCCAGGGAGTTCTAGTACATCATTCCAACTGCCCTGGGCTCTTATGCAGTGGTCCCTCCCCATAACTATGGAAAGTTCAGCCTCCTGGACAGCAAGCAGGACAGGAGGAGGGCATGTGGGGTACTGTGCTGAGGCTATGGCTGAGGTTGAACCCACAGGGGGCCTGGTACAAAGGTGGTCTGTGGGCTGGGCCTGTAGCTCAGTGGCAGAACGCTTGCCTAGCAGGTGTGAGGCACTGGGATTCGCGTGAGGCACTGGGTTCAATCCTCAGCACCACATAAAAATTAACAAATAAAATAAAGGCATCTACAACTATAAAAAAATTTCTTTTTTAAAAGGTGGGTCTGTGAGGGGTATAAGCATGGCCACATGAACTCTCGTGGGTGTCAGCCCTGGGTGGGAGCCTCCTGGTCAGGGACAGAGCCACAGTCGGGTACAGCTCAGAGTGAGGGGCAGAGAGGAGGTGAAGGACCAGCTCAGTGCTGGGGCTGGTCTGTGGGTGAGGGGTGCCTGGCACTAGCCCTGCCATCTACCGGCAGCAGAATGAACCCTGTAGAGGAGGCAGGCTCAGGAGCCTCGTGCTTCAGGACTCCCCCGAGGCCTTTCCTCACTGTAGCCATTCTCCAGACATCCTCCTGCCTGGCTGCCAGGTTGGGCACATGTGCCTCCTCAGCCAGTGTGCCAGGCATGGCAGGCTGGCCCGGGGATGGGCTGAGCAGACAGGGTGTGGGGCCTCTGGACTTGGTCTACGGGCTGGGGGCTGAGCAATGCCATCCCCTGCCAGCTCAGTGGGGTCCACAGACTCCTTGGGGGCACCTCCACCCCAGCTCTTCCAGGGTTTGCCTCTGCTGTGTACTCCGTACTTCTCTCTCTGCCAGGCTCTCTATGTCAGCCTGGCTCTAGGCCCCTCTTTCCAACCTCCTCCAAGAATGAGGGCTGCAGCCAGTCCCCAGGCACTCTCTGCAGCCAGTGCTACACATTCTAAGTAGTGGACCATGAGTTTGTTCCCCAAGGTTAAAGTCAGTGCTGACAGCTGAGGTAAGACAGGAGGGAGGCCCACCTAGGGATGGGCCTGGGCCTGAGGTCCAGAAACAGCAGGATTCACCCAGCATGGTGGTACACACCTACAATCCTAGCCACTGAGAAGGCTGAAGCAGGAGGATTGGAAAATTTTAGTGGGGGAAAAAATTAAAAAGGACTGAGTCTGCAACTCATGGTAGAGTACCCTGGGTTAAATCCCCAGAGTGAAAAAGAAAGAAAGAGAAGGAAGGCAGGGAAGGAAACAGCAGGACTCAGCCAAGCTGAGCGTGGGGTAACCGGTGTCTGTGTGTCCTGGTCTCCTGAGGCGGTCTATGTAGTCTCAGGATCAGACCAGAGAGCAGCTGAGCTCTTGTGGACATGGCTGCCCTTAGCTGGGCATCTGATACACTGTTGCCTCCCTGCAGAGTTTGAAACACTCTGTCACTGCCCCTTTCTCTGGGTAACACAGTAACTCTTTCGGCAGCTTCCCTGACAGACATGCCCACACTTCTGGTACTGGCTCCCACCCTGTCCCCAGCTGTGTTTGGGTTGGGCCTAGGGTGTCACCCTGGCCCTTACCAGCTGCCAAAGTGGGGCAGGTGGGGGAGACATCTGATCCTCCAGGCCTGGCGCCAGGACCCAAGTCACTGATAGGGTGGAGGAGCCTGGGGGGCCAGGTGGGAGGCCTCTCCTGTCAGCACCCATGATGGATGAGGGGTAGGGCCTGGAGGAGGGCCAGGGGGCTAGATGCTTGCTGAGGGGGAGAAGCGGGGGGCTGGCCTCCTGGAGTCTTCAGAGTCTCTGCCTCTCACAACAAGGGTGTTTAAAGCTCCAAAGGGTGCCAAGCCTTCTCACTCCCTGGCATCATGGGCACCTGGGCCTTCCTCGCGGCCCTTTTCCTTCTCTGCCTGACTTCTGAGAGCCTACAAGGTGGTGAGGGCTAGGTGGCTGGGAGGGGAGGGGAGGGTATGGGCAGCTGCAATTGGGGCTGGGGGTCAGGTCAAGTAGGGCATGGGCTAGATGCTGGGGTTCCAGAGCCAGCAAGGGTCAGAGTGTGAGAAGCCTGGGTGACAGGGAGTTTGGATGGGAGATTCAAGGACTGAGGGACCGAAGCCTTGGTCTTGCTCCCCCTCGGCCAGGGGCCAGCCCTGAGCAGCAGCCCCCTCCTCCCCTAGGGCTGCTCCTACTCCCTCCTGGCCCACAGAAAGCTAAGAAGCCACTCTTAGTCGGGGGATAGGGCCCATCTCTCCCATTCCATGGGGTCTGGGAGGTCTCTGGGGATGGCCCCAGGTGCTACCCAGCTCTGGGACTCCAGATGTGGGGCCCAGGAAAGCATGGGGTCCCTCCGTGTCTTCCTGGCAGCAGTACTATCAACAGTCAGCTCAAGGGTAGAGAATACAGACACCTTGGGCTCTGAAGAGTTGGGATTTTTTTTTTTTTCCTCTAAGAACATGGCAAAGTTATTTGAAGCTGGTCTTGAGGGCAGGCTGTGACAGGAGAGGGGTGGCATGTCCCCAAGAGGCAATTGGGACAGGAGAGGGACTAGGTAAGCTTCAGAAGCTCAGGGGCTGGGGGAGTGGGGCTTAGTGTCATGGACAGGTCTTCACTTCTGGGGTGCTAAGGGTGGATGGGGGTGCTCCATGAGACATGGTGCATTCAAGGTGCCAAGGGAGAGGTGGAGGGGCTTGGGACAGGAGGGGGTGGTGAGAGTTCCAGGAATGGAGGAGAGTCCAAAGACCCTCCAAAGAACTGCAATGCACGGTGGCACATGCCTGTACTCCCAGCAACTCAGGAGGCTTATGGGGGAGGGTTTAAAATTCAAGGTCAGCCTCATCAACTTAGGCCCTAAACAACTTAGTGAAATCCTGTCCCAAAATAAAAAATAAAAAGTGCTGGGGATGTGGCTCAATGGCAAAGTACTTCTGGATTCAATCCATAGTACCCCCACACCCCGCCAAAAAAAAAAAAGAAAGAAAGAAAAGGAATGAGACCCTCAAAACTAAGATTGGAGGGGAGAAGTATACGAACTGATGAGGAAAAGGGCAAAATGGGCTGTCCCCCAGCCCCTCAGAGATATGGCTTAAACACCTTCCTCCATATCCAGGGACCCCAGCTTCAGCTCATCTGCCATCAGACTGCCTACCTGGCTCTCTGTCCTTACCCTTCCTGTGACCAGCAGGCAACTGAGCCCCAGAGAGGGAGGGGTGGCGTGCACATTTGTCCCTCTTTGCCCCTTCCTAAGTTACCCACTTTCTCCCTGATCCCACAGGCTTTGGGAGCCCAAATGGCTACCGACAAGGTAACACAGACTGAGGGGTGGGCATGGCAGGCTACTCCCTGTCCTCCAGGAGGGTGCACTGCACCCCAGTTCCTGCCTCTCCTGCCAGGCTGGATTCAACCTCTCATTTCCCTCACAGGCTACGGCACCTCCAGTGGGCTGGGAGCAGGTGAGGACCAGGTCAAGAGATGGGGAGTCTGAGGAACAGGGGCAAGATGCTTCCTCCCTCCCAGCTGGGAAAGAGGAGACGGGCAGGCAATCATCTTAGAAACCTAAGGGGACAGAACTGACCTCCTCTTGTCCCCAAGCTGAGAAGAAGGAAGGAAGGAAGGAGGGAGGGTTTGCTTAGAGGCCTCTGGCAAGTGACACTCTACCTTTCTCTGATCTGAGCAGAGTCCCCAAGGCCTGTTGTTCAGAATGGCTATGGGCCCAGAGGTGGGGTTCTGGGGAGCCCCTGACTCAGGGGCTCCTGGGTTTCTCCCCCAGGCTTCAGAGGGGGCACTAGCCGATAATCCCAGCAGTATGGGAGACTAAGGATCACAAGTTCAAGGCCAGCCTCAGCAATTTAGTGAGGCCCTAAGCAACTTAGTGAGACCTTGTCTCAAAAAAAAAAAAAAAAGGCTGGGTATGTGGCTCTATGGTAAAATGCCCCTGGATCCAATCCCTGGTATCAAAAATAAATTTAAAAAGAGGGGGTGCTAAATGTGAGGATGCAGTTGAGCCCTGCTCTGGCTCAGCTCTCTTTCTCCCCATCTTTCTCTCATACCCCACCTTAATCTGTCTCCTCAGGATTTGGGAAGGGGAACCAGCTAAGATCCCAGCCAGGTGAGAGTGGGGAGTCCAGGGGTCACCCCCAGGGGGTCCTCAGAAGAGAGGGACAGCACTGAATAGTTGTGGGGACAGGGAGACTTTCAGGTGTGCTGGTTTCTGGCTTGGTCCAACCTCAGCTGGGACCCCGCACATCTCCAGCTCATGTCCCCTTCTCCTCGCAGGCCCTCCAGCTCAGAAGGGCTATGGAGCAGGTAGAGGTGGGACCGGGGGCAGCCTGGAGCCAGAACTAGAGGGATGTTCCTGGGAGGGGGGCTTCTGAGACCATCAGCTGATCCTCATCCCTCTCAGGCACTGGAGGGAGTGTGAAACCTCAGAGGCCAGGTGAGTCTGCCTCAGACACTGCCTGTCCCTCCACACCTCTGTGAACCTCCCACATTCTTCCTGACTCCCCCTTGCCCTGTCTCCCTAGGGTATGGAAACAGGTATAGGCTGGGAGCAGGACCCATTCCAGGTGCTGCAGCCCAGCCAGGTGAGGTGGTTCTGGGGGTGTGGCTGGTCCCAGGCCTCAAGGAAGGAAAAACTGGTGGTTCAGAGAAAGTGGGCAAGAGGGGACTCAGGGTTTCTGATGTCCAGTGGGGAGGGGAAAACAGGTCCTCCGCAGGGACCCAGATACCCCCACTTCCCCCAGGCTCTTAGCTCAGAATGGCTATGGAACGGGGACTCTGGGAAGGAGGCTGGGTCTCTGGCCTCCCTTCATCTCTCATTTCTCTCCCCAGGCTTTGGAGCGGGTATGAAGCCCCAGAAGCCAGGTAAGAGCCTGCTCCATGCCTGTCCTCTCTCAAGCTCTCGCCACCTTTGTCTCTCTCCCTTTGAAGCTCTAGTCCCTTCCTTATTCTTCCCTCTGGCTCTGCCTCCCAGGATATGGAACTAGGATGGCAGCTGGAGCCTTCCCAGGGGTGGGAGCCCTGCCTGGTAAGGACATCTGGGACCCAGAGGGGAGAGAGTTGGGTGGTGGAGGGAGGGCAGGAGCTCAGCCTCTCCATTTATCCCAAGCCTGGGAGCAGTTGGGAAACCTCCAAAGCCAGGTGCAGGGGAGCCCTGCCTTGCCCATGTCTTGACTCCATCCTGCTCATTTCTGTCTATGCCCCCCCTCGTCAGCACACCCCAAGCCTTACAGCCCTCACTTTCTCTCCAAGCTTTGAGGGCAATCATGCTTCTCCAGGAGCGGAAACCCTGCCAGATGAGGGTAGCTGAGGTAGGGCTCAGGAAGGCACAGGGGAGGAGGGTGCAGGATCCCACCCTCACCTGGTGTGGTGGCACAGGCCTAATCCTAGTGACTCAGAAGGCTGAGGCAGGAGGATTGCAAATTACAAACAGCCCCAGCAATTGTGCAAGGTCCTGTCTCGAAATAAAAATTTTAAAAGGTCCAGAGATGTGGCTCAGTGGTAGAGCATCCTACCAATGAATACTGGGGATTCATTCCCCAGTACTGAAAAAAAGAAAAAAGAAAGAAATTCTCCATTTTTATTTTTTGGGGAGGGGGCAGTTGGGGTCAATATCAATGTCAAACTCTTTCTGTCTCTCCCAGCCTGGGAGGGTGTGCAAGACCTCCGAAGGCAGGGGAGCAGAGGGCCCTGCCTTTGCTGTATTGTCTCTGTGCCCCCATCTCTCCTCGTCCCCATCTCTGCCACTGTGTTACAGGTCCCTTCATTGGCCTGCTGATGCCCTTCCAGAGTTTGGGATGTGGTCTTGGGACTAGGGAGGGGTTTCCAAGCTGCCTGGTAGTCATGCTCCCAGAGGCAAGAGCTGCTGGGGACATGGCACACAAAGGCCTGAGACAGGGACACCACAAGAACTATCTAAACCACCATGGGGGCTGGGGATGTGGCTCAAGCGGTAGCGCGCTCGCCTGGCATGCGTGCGGCCCGGGTTCGATCCTCAGCACCACATACAAAGATGTTGTGTCCGCCGAGAACTAAAATAAATAAATAAATATTAAAATTCTCTCTCTCTCTCTCTAAAATAAAAAATACATAAAATAAAAAATAAAATAAACCACCATGGCCTGGCCCACACTGGCCTGGCTCCAGCCTCTGTCTCTCTCTCCTCACAGACCCTGCCTCAGAACAGCCATGCACTTGGTAGGGGAGGGTGGGGTGAAAGGGGGTCTGGGCTCAGGGCTCGGGGCTCCCTTACCTCAGGACTCCCTCTCTTAAGCATTGACGCAGGTGTGAAACCTCAAAAGTCAGGTGCTCCCTGCTCTGTCCCAACATACCTGTCTGCTGCCCCTCATGTACTTGGCCAGGCCTCCCTGCCTCTTTCCTGCTCCATCTCCCAGGGTTTGGCAACCGCAATGGGCTTGGAGTCCAGCCAGTAAGGGAGGAGGGAAGAGGCGGACCTAGGGGAAGTCAGGACCTGAGAGATTAGAAACTTGATTTCTGGGGGAAGAATAGTGGGTTGGGTGGGATCTGCCAACCAACCAACATGGCTCAGCCCCTCTGCATCTTCCCCTAGGTCTGGGAGGAGGCATGAAGTCTCAGAAATCAGGTGAGCAGAGACCTGATCTCCCTGCCTCCTCCTTGGCTCCATTCACCCATCTATGGCCTTGTCCCACCTCCACCAAGTCCTCCCTAATCCTCTCCTTACATACCACTTTCCTTCCAGGATTTGCCAATGGAAATGCCCTGGGGGCCCAGCCAGGTAAGAGCAGGAGGGAGAGGCAGGGCCTCCCAGCTAGGCTTCTAGAGATTCACCCAATCAATCCCAATCAATCTCCAGAGCACATCCCTGACCAAGTTGGCTGAGGCCTGTGGATGGCATGCACATTGGATTTGGCCACTTGGAGGCCACCAGGGATGTGTAAGAAAAGGGTTGGATGGGTAGCAAAAGCAAGAAGGGCCTGGGGAGCCTACAAGCCATGTGTCTCCCCCACCTTCTCACACCTGTCCATGTCTGGACCCACTGGGCCCACCCCACAGGCCAAGAACCAAATATTCAATTGCAGACCATGGTCAGGATTGGGAGAAAATCCAGAGTGAGAGGCAGGTCCAGGGGGAAGGGCAGAGGAAGCCAGAGGCTGGCCAGTCCTAGCCATATTCCCACCTTGGTGCCACTCTGATTTCCTGTGTCTACCCTTCTTTGTAGGTTCTGCAGTTCTGAGTGGCTTTGGAGCAGGTAAATAAGGGATGGGATGGTGGAGGGGAGCCCAAGGCTGGGTTTCTGGCAGGAGTACCAGACACAAAAAACCCCTCACCTGCTCGTCTCTCCCCCAGGCTTTGGATGGGGTGGAAAACTCCAGAAGCCAGGTAAGGCCATCACTGGGCCTGTCTCTGTCTTACTTTATCTACCTGCACTGCACTCCTCAAGGTCCTGGATCTCCCTTTATGCTCCTTTGCTCTGTGTCCCCAGAATTTGGAGTCAGGAATGGACTGGGAGCTGTGGCCTTCCCAGGAGCTGGAGCCCAGCCAGGTGAGGCACTGTGGTTGTGGGAGCATGGGGTTTCCATAGAAGGGGTGCTGATGCAGAGGCATGACAGTCTCCTTTTCCCCAGACCTGTGGGAGGGTTAATACCCCAGAAGCCAGGCAAGGCCCAACCCCTCACCACCCAGCTTCTTCTCATGCAACAAGCATTCATTCAACAAACCAACCCATGGACCACACCTGTTCTGTGCCAGCCAGGGCTGGAACTGGTCCTCTCAGAACCCAGAGCCCACTGGGGAGGCAGACAGAATGACAATGTGGAATACAGTACAGGCCAAGGCTGCCCATGAGGGCTGCCTGGGAACTCTGTGTCCCCAGAATTTGGGAAAGAGGGAGCCACAGCCAAGTTGGAGAGAGGTGGCCAAGGCACATTGAAAAATTGGTGAGGGCTTGACTGGGGCACTGAAGAGAGGCCCATAGAAAAAGGATACAGGCTCTAGAAATAGCTCAGGTGCATGTGGCAGGAGCTAGTCATAATGAGGGGAGGCCACTTTTCTGGCTGGTCAATGGGTGGTAGTGACACTCAACGAACCAGGAAGTTGGATATGTCATCTGGGATACCAGAGGGGCTGTCAAGGGCCCACCACAGAAGGCTGGGGACCATCACCTTCCAGGGAATGAGCAGAATAAGGGACCTAGAAAGGGCCTAAGAAACAGGAGGGAAGACCAGAAAGTGAGGGGTGGCAGAGGTCCAGGAAGGATAATGGTGGGGAGCATCAAGGGCACATTGGATTTGGCCACTTGGAGGCCACCAGGGATGTGTGAGAAAAAGGTAGCAAAAACAAGAAGGGTGTGGGGACCCTATAAGCCATGTGTCTCCCCAACCTTCTCACACTACCCTGGACCACAGATGGCATGATTGGTGTTGGGGAGGGTCAGGAGTGGCAGCTGGAGTAGAGCTGGAGGGGCCAGGCATTGGGGTAGGACTTCAGAGACAGGCTGAGATCCTCAGAGCCCCTTTCTCTCCTTCCACCAGGACCTATAGTTCAAAATGGTTACGGACCAGGTAGGAGCAGTGCCAGGGTTCTAGGGAGGCCAGAGATGGGGACCGCCAGGGCCCTCACCTGCTACCTGTCTCCCCTCCAGGATATGGAGGGGGCATGAAGGCCCAAAAGTCAGATGAGCCCTGCCCTAGCCAGTCTCTCTGCCTCCCCCATACCTCGACTTCCCTCCCCTCATTCACACAATCCTCCCTCTGTGGCCCAGGATTCAGGAACAGGCACAGGCTGGCAGCCCAGCCAGGTACTGGGTGGGGTTTGGGGGTGGGGCCTGCACGTCCACAGCCTCTGCCCCCCAGGCCTCAGAGGTGCAAGGTTGGTGGTCTCCAGAATCCGTGGTTTCTGGTCTGACTCTGAAGAGGGCACCATAGGTCCTTTGCCCCCTGCTCATCCCTCCTATGTCCACAGGGCCCCTAGCTCAGAATGGCTACAGAGCAGGTACCAAGGGGCTGGGAGAAGCTGGAACCAGGATGCTAGGGTTCTGGGGTGGCTCTGAGATGGTCTCTCCTGGGTGCCTCACCTTCCCCCTTCTCCTGACTCTTTGGAGAGGGTGTGAAACCTCAGATGGCTGGTGAGCTAACTCCTGCTTGTGTTTCTGCCAAAGTTCAGAGCTCTCTTCCCCCTCTCTTTCCACCCCCACCTGCCCCTCCCAGGGGTAATGGTGATGGGTTGGAGCCCAGCCAGATGAGTGGTGAGCCTACTGGCAGCCTACTGCTCCCATCCTGGACCTCAGGAGGGCAGTCAGTGAGAAATTTAGGGGTCTAGGAGGAAGGCTCAAGAACTCCAAGGCTCTAGCTTTGGCCAAGAGGGGGACCTTCACCTCAACCTGACCCCAAGTTCCCCCTTCCTCTTTGCACAGGCCTGACAGTCCAGAACAGATTCACAACAGGTAGGGACAGGGATGAGTAGGGAATGGGGAAACTGATATGGGACCCCAGGACGCTTACCTGCAACTATGTCTCCACCAGGCTTTGGAGGGGTCATGAAGCCCCAGAAGCCAGGTGAGTCTTGCTGGGTCATCTCCGTCCATGCACCCCCAAAGCCATAAGTGCCCCACCACAGCTCCCTCCCTCTCTTTAGGGCATGGGAATGGGCTGGCAACCAGGGCCTTCCTTGCAAAAAGAGCCCAGTCAGGTGAAAAGACCTGGACAGAGCCCCCTAGAGGGTGAGGGCAGGGACCAGGAGGGCAGAGCCTGCTTGGATTGTAGCAGTTGGGGGTCTGGCCCTGAGCTCAGCCTCCATGTCTCCACAGGAAGGGCAGAAAGTAAGGGATCACCAGGGCCATGGGTGTGAGGGGATGACAGAGGCCTGGGGGGCCTGAAGTCTCAGAGCCAGATGAAGGTGCCCTCAATTAGCCCCTACCTGTCTCTGTGACTGCCTCCTGAATCCCCCACACCAACCCCAAGCCTGTTCCTGTTTCTCCCCCAGGTTACGGCAATAGAAACGGAATGGGAGCTGGCCTAGGTAAGGGCTGCTGGGCCTTGGCCCTGAGGTGGTGTTGGGAAGTGGGGCAGGCAGAGAGAAGAGCTGGGGACAGAGAAAGGGGCCAGTTAGGGGCTTGAGAAGAGGTGGCTAGACACATGTTAGCATCTCTCTCCTTCCCTACTTCTCAGAGTGGGGGTGAAACCTTAGAAGCCAGGTGGGAGAGCAGCCTTGTCCCTTTTCTCTCTGTCCCCATTGCCCTTGGCAATAAACAAACTAAGCTGGGTCTGTACCCTCACTCCTGCTTCATGAGTGGAAGGAAATTTGTGGGGGAAGCAAGGGTCACTGGGAGGGGAATTAGGGAGACACCAAGTGACCCTAGTCCTGGCCTCATCACCCAGGCCCAGCTGTTGCATTTCCCTCTTCTCCACAGGCCCGCAGCTCCAAATGGCCATGGACCAGGTAGGGGTGGAGCTGAGGCTGTGGGGAGGCCAGAGACGGGAACCTCATCTAGGGTCCTAACCTGGTCCCTGTCTCTCCTCCAGGCTATGGAGGGGGTGCAAAGCCCCAGAAATCAGGTGAGCTCTGTTCTAGCCAGTCTCTCTGCCTCCCCCAAACCTTTTTTCCCTCTTTCACACCTACCTCCAACTCTGCCCTAGGATACAGGAATGGGAATGGGCTGGGGGCCCAACTGACCAGTGAGGGGGTTTCTGTCTGGGGTACCCTGTTACTGTCCCCTTCCAGACCTCCCAAGGGATGTCCAGGGGTTTCTCCAGGATTCTGGTTTGTGTACTGACCCTGAATGGGGGAACCACAAGCTATTCCTGCCCCAACTTAGCTGGGGTATCAATGCCCTGCTTATCCCTCCCTCACATAGGTCCCCCAGCTCAGAGTGTCTATGGAGCAGGTACTGAGAGGCTGGGAGAGGCTGGGGCCGTGGCCAGGAGAAGGGAGGTGGGTCCCAGGCCCTGTCTGAGGGCCATTTTGCACCTTAGTCTTTCTCCCTCTACCCAGGCTCTTCAGTTCCCATAACTCTGGGCCAGGTGGGCATGGTTGGGCACAAGAAGGTTCCAGGGATATGGAGGAGAGGCCCATAGTGGGGGCATCCTGGATCCCTCACCTCCTCTCCATCTCTTCTCTAGGTATTGGGGAAGGCACACAGCCCCAGAAGCCAGGTAAGCCCTTTCTCTCTACCTTCAGAAACTGCCCACTGCCCTTAAGGCCCTAGCCCTCCCCAGCCCACCTGACTCCACAGGTACAGGAATGGGCTGGGCGCAGGAGGCTTCCTGGGGAAAGGGGTCCAGTCAGGTGAGAGGGTAAAGAGAAGGGAAGGAGGGGCAAGGTAGTCCTGGGGAGGGACAAGATCTGCCTATCTGCCATTCGAACCAGGTAAGTCCATTTCTGTTCCTCTTCCTGACTCTCCTATATCAGCCCCTTCCCTCATGGCCTGTTCTCCTCCCAGGGTACACACCAGGGAATGGCCAGGAGCTCCCACCAGGTGAGTGCAGGGGGCCTCAGCAGGGAAGAGAGAGAGAGGCAGAGGGTTCACTCCTAGGGAGGGGCTGTTGGTCTGAACAGGCCTCTGGCTTCTCCAGCCCTGGGTGTGGGCATGAAAGCTTGGAAGCCAGGCAAGTGAGGAAACTACCCATCTCCGTCCTATGCCTCTCCTGCCCCTGCTCCAGACCCCACCCCCATCCTGACCCTCACTTTCCTACTTTTCTTCTCCAGGATATGGCAATGGAAATGGGCTGTCGACCCAGCCAGGTGAGGCCACTGAATGGGCCCTTGGGGGATGACAGGTAGGGTGGGCAGACCGCAGGAGCTCTTGGCCTGTGTGACCCTTGGAACTAGGCTTTCCCCAGCCTGGCAGAGGTCTCCCCTTGGATGCTGTGTCTACCTAGCAGCCACCGCAGGTTGGTGGCTTGGTCTGGCCTGAGCCCCCTGGGCAGCCTATGGCACAGATGCCTCGAGCTCACTCCCCTCTCTCTTCCCTTCCCCCCACTAGGTCCTTGCAGTGGGGGAGTCATTCCACTGCTCCTCCCCAGGCCTCCCACTCCAGGAGTTCCTTCAGATAAAGGGGGTGGCTGGAGCCAGGAATCCCAGCCCTCTCCCCTAGTGCAGAATGGCAAGTTCCCAGGTCAGTGTAGAATATGACTGACGTGGGGGGCCACAGGGAGGTACTTGTCCTGGGAGGGCCTGGGCTTGGCTCTGTGTCCTGCTCTATCATGTCAGCTGACACCAAGGCAGTGACTTCTCACACACTGAATCAGCTGAGGAAAAACCTGGCTCTGGTCCTGGGCGTCTGCCTTTGTCCCTTGGCCCATGGCAGGCTGCAGCCTTCTCAAGCCCTGTGCTAGGCTCACTCCTGCTCCTGCCTCCCACCCCAACTTTCTTCCTAGCACCAACCCCAGCTATCCAGTGGGGCTTAAAACCTCAGAAAGCAGGTAGAAGTCTCTCTGCCCTCAGGCCCCACTTCTCAAAGGGACAAACCCTCCACTGGGCCTACAGCCCCTGTCTCCAAGCCAAATCAGGGTCCTCCTCCATCACTTTTTTTTTTTTTTTTAATGAGACAGGCTCTAAGTTGCTGAAGCTGGCCTCAAACTCCCAATCCTTCTGTTTAGGCACCTAAGGCTAGGGAGTCCCTCCTAGAATGGATCTTCCATCCCTCTTGCTATTTTCTAAGCTCTTTCCCCCTGGTTCTGTTGTCTCTGGATAGGGAGATTCCCTTCTTCCTTCTCAGAGTCCCTTAGGTTCATACTTGCTCCTCAAGGAGTTAGGGAAAGTCTCTGTCTTCCATCACTGACTTCCATTCCCCTCACAGGCTACCAGCCTCCCAGTGGCTCCGTACCAGGAGCAGAACAGGGTGAGGAGGCTCTTCAATGCACTCCTGCCTTGATTCCCCCCTCACACTTCCACCTTCTCCCTACCTCTCCTGCCTTCTGTTTGCCCAGGAAGAGGGGAGGCAGAGGCTGGGCCATCCCTGACCCTTAGCTTCCTCTCCCCCAGGCTTTGGTGGTGGTGACCTCCAGCTGCAGGAAGTTGGTGAGCCCTCCTGGCCCGACCCTCAGGTGGAGCTGGCTTCTCCCTTATGGCGAGCCCCCTACTACTCCTCTCTCGTCTCTGCTGCTTTTTTTATTTTCCTTCACATATTTGCTACCTGCTGTGCCATAATGGTGGCTGGAACTGTGAGTGATCCTGTGTCAGGTGAGGGTGTGTCTGAAGTCATGGGAGAAGAAGGAGCAGCTTTAGAAGCTGCCCAGAGGGAAGTCAGAGGTTTCCAGAGGCAGCAGCCGGAATTTGAAGTTGCACTCTTGTTCCTGGACGAGGATGGTGGGAGAGACCAGGCAGTGGAGTAGCTGAGATGAGCCCTCTCCAAGTGGCCTCTGAGTTCTGAGTTAATCTGCCTACCTTTCCTATCACTAAAAGTTGGTCACCTGACTCCCCATGCCATCCCTGACTCCACCTGTTGAGAGCCACAGCCAAAGGGGCCCCAGCAAACTTCCAGCTGCCAGCAAACTTCCAGCTGCCGGCTGATGATTGGCTCACAGCGGCCCCAGCAACATCTAGCTGATTGGCTCCTCGGCCCCAGCAACATCTAGCTGATTGGCTCCTCTGCGGTGATGCTCATTGGACTGTTTCCCTGCCCTTTCAGACCACGGAGCTGCTCATTGGGGGACTTTTTTTGGCTCCGCCCACGTGACCCAGCCAATCGGCCTCAAGAGCAGGAGGATTGTGGGAGGTGGAGAGAGGCTTGTGTGGGAGAGAGAGGCTTGTGGAAAGCCAGTGGTGGCAGTTGAGGTTCTGAGGATTTTTCCTGAGAGGCTGTTTTGTTTGGCGTGTGTGGTTCTAAAAATAAAGTTAGTTTCTTTTGACAAGTGGCTCCTGATTGTGCCCAGCCAGACTGCGGCATTTGGTGGCCCGTACGGGGAGCGACTGAGGGTAAGTGAACTGCTGGCCCCTGAGGGCAGGGCAAGAGGATGGGTAGCCATTTTAAGATTCTTCTTTTGTTATTTTGTTTCACTTTTGTTTTAAGTTGCCTGTCCCTGGAGATGTGTAAGATGGAAGAAAAACCGCTCACATCTGAGGAACAGATAGGGAGAAAGGACGGATGGACATTTCAGGAGGCTATTATAATGATTTTGTGTTGTTCCAATTTTGTTTCACTCAGTTTCAGTTTTGTTAGGCGTTATCTTGTTGAGTTGTATTATAGTAGAAATACGGGATCAGAAATTAGTAAAAAACAAACTGAAAGAGTGTTAAGTAAATTGTTAGAGGAAGGAGGCATCTCAGTAAAATCAAGAACAATCAGGGCATACGTTGATACAATACAAAAATGTAGCCCATGGCTTTTTAAGGAGGAGTTGTTAAATATATCACAATGGAACCATCATGGTGAAGATTTAAAAAGAATAGAAAAGAAAAGCCCAGGGACTCTGCCAGTTGGCACATTGCCATTGTGGACGTTCATATCTTGTTTGCTTAGTCCAAAGCCTTCAGTTCAGACAATGGTAGAGGAAGAAGAAGACATAATGATTCAAGTAAAAGAGAAGGTCTCTCAAGTTAGTCAGACAGAGGAAAAGATTCAAGTAAAAGAGAAGGCCTCTCAAGCTAGTCAGACAGAGAAAGAAAGTGTAAAACAGAAAAAGCCATCAGGGGGAAAGTTACAACAGGAGACTGCTACTAACACCTTTCTATCACCAGAGGACGTAAGTGTCCAACTAACAAGGCCACCTCCATATGCTGGGAGGTCCCCAACCCCCGCAGTTGATAGTTGGGATCCTGAGACAAGATCTCAAATATTAACATGCCCTGTATTTGAGGCAGGAGGGCAGCGATTTTACCAAGTTTTAAATTTCAAAACAGTGAAGCAGCTAAAAGAGGCTGTAACAACCTATGGTCCTCAAGCACCCTTCACTGTAAGCATGGTCGAATCCATTAACAACTTGAACATGACGCCAGCAGATTGGGCTAATATGTGTAAAGCTGTGCTAAATGGAGGACAATACCTGTTATGGAAGGTTGCCAATGAGGAATTTTGCAAGGAGACGGCTAGGCGAAATGCAGCAGCTGGTTATCCTCAGAGAAATCTAGATATGTTGTTAGGAAAGGGACCTTATGAGGATCAGCAGCAACAAATTGCATATGATCCTGGTGTATACGCACAAATTGCTGCAGATGCAATTAAGGCATGGAAGACTTTACAAGGACATGGAGGTTTACAAGTTCAATTATCTAAGGTAATACAAGGAGCTAATGAACCTTATGCTGAATTTGTAGATAGGCTTATTCAAACAGCTACCAGAGTTTTTGGGAATACAGAACAAGCAATGCCATTACTAAAACACCTGGCTTATGAGCAAGCGAATCGTTGGTGCAGAGATATCATTAGACCATGGAAACATGAAGATTTAAACACATATATTAAATTATGTAGAGACATTAATGAACAAGAGCAAGTCGTGGCAGCTGCAGTAAAACAGGCTTTAGATGCCAGAGACATTAATGAACAAGGGCAAATTGTGGCAGCTGCAGTAAAACAGGCTTTAGATGCCAGGCCAAGAACATGCTACAATTGTGAACAAACAGGACATTTTAAAAGGAATTGCCCCATTGGAGGAGGGTTTAACAAAACTAGGTATCAAAGGAGTAGAATACCAGGTATTTGCCCACGATGCCGTAGAGGGAGACATTGGGCTAATGAATGCCGTTCTCAAACCACCATAGAGGGTACTCCATTATCAAAAAACGAACAAGGACCAGGTGTTTATCCACGATATCGTGGAGAAAGGCATCGGGCTCCATTGCCAAAAAATGGACAGGGGGGCCCAATGCTCCGGGGCCCAAAACCACAAATATACGGAGCACTGGAGGAACCCAGCAACCCCATCAGGGTAGTGCCCAGGACACATTGTCCATCAGATCCCTCATCAGACAAACCAGAGGGAGCGCAGGGTTGGACATCTGCGCCTCCGCCAGAGCAGTACTAACTCCAGAGATGGGAGTTCAAATCATTCCCACAGGGGTGAAAGGACCTCTTCCCAAAGGAACAGTAGGCTTATTATTGGGACGCAGCTCTTCTACTCTAAAAGGACTTATGATAAGTCCTGGGGTAATTGATCCCGATTATGAAGGTGAAATAAAAATTATAGCCAGTTCTCCAAAGGGTATATCAGTAATTTCACCAGGAGATAGAATAGCACAGTTACTAATAATACCCAGCCTACATGATAAATTTTCCAGTCGTACTGTAGAAAGAGGTTCCAAGGGATTAGGCTCCACAGGTGTAGATTGGGCTATGCTTTCTTTAAATTTAGATTCTCGCCCCATGCTAAAACTAAATATTCAAGGACATGAATTTAATGGGCTACTGGATACAGGTGCAGACCTTAGCATCATCTCTCGTCAAGAATGGCCAAAACATTGGCCATTACAACAAGCCACTCAAACGCTTCGAGGCCTAGGAGTGGCGACTAATCCCCATAGAAGTGCAATGGTATTAGATTGGAAGGATCCTGAAGGATGTGAAGGAACTATACAGCCATATGTATTGGATCATCTTCCCGTAAATTTATGGGGACGAGATGTCCTAGATCAATTAGGTTTGACATTAACAAATAACATCAACCAAAATGCACCCACTATTATGACTAGACAAGGTTTTAGGAAAGGAAAAAGATTAGAAAAACAAGAACAAGGTATAGCAGCACCAATACAAATAGATCAAGGAACAGACAGACATGGGTTGGATTTTCAGAAAGGGCCACTGAGACAATAAAAATTACTTGGAAATCAGAAAGACCAGTATGGGTTCCTCAGTGGCCCCTGACTAAAGAAAAGATACAAGCAGCCCATGACCTGGTCAAACAACAATTAGCAGAAGGACATATACAACCTTCTGTATCTCCCCATAATACTCCCATTTTTGTCATCAAAAAGAAATCTGGTAAATGGAGATTATTGCAAGATTTAAGAGCCATTAATAATGAGATGGTTATTATGGGACCTGCTCAATCAGGGATTCCTCAATTGTCTGCTTTGCCAAAAACCTGGTATGTTTTAGTTATAGATATTAAAGATTGTTTTTTTTCAATTCCAATTCATCCTGAGGATAGTCCACGTTTTGCATTTACTATCCCTGCACTGAATCATGAAGGTCCTGATCAGAGATATGAATGGAAAGTACTCCCTCAAGGGATGGCTAACAGCCCAACTATGTGTCAAATTTATGTTAACAAAGTAATCCAGCCACTTAGAAATCAAAATCCTGAACTACAAATATTTCACTATATGGATGATGTATTATTAGCACACAAAGATAAAAACACATTGCTAGAATGTTATGCCACACTTACAAACTTATTAAAAAATTATAATCTAGAGATAGCAATAGATAAAGTACAATTAAATTTTCCAATTAATTATTTAGGAGTTCTATTATCCTCAACCATGGTCCGTCCACCAAAAATTCAAATACGAGTAGATCAACTCAAATCACTTAATGACTTTCAAAAGTTATTAGGAGACATAAATTGGATAAGGCCTTATTTAGGTATACCAACAGGAGAGTTGGGACCTTTATTTGATATCCTAAAAGGTCCATCAGATCCAAATTCACCCCGAATGTTAACGCCTGAAGCAAGAAAGGCATTAAAAATCATTGAAACATATATGGAAAATATGCATTTGGATAGAATTGATATAAGTTTGCCTTTATTATTTATTGTACTACCAACAAAAAATATTCCTACAGGAGTATTTTGGCAAGAAGGTCCATTATTATGGATACATTTATCTTATTCTCCTAACACTATTCTTACTAGGTATCCTGAGGCTGTAGGACAATTAATACTCAAAGGAATAAAAGCAGCAAAGGGAGTGTTTGGAATTTCTCCCAATAAAATTATTACTCCATATACTATGAATCAAATTGATGAGTTAGCTAATGAGTTAAATACTTGGGCAATAATCATGTGCAAATCTAATGTTTCATTTGATAACCACTTACCATCTAATCCTTTATTGTCTTTTTGGTCATTGCATCCTGTAATTTTTCCAAAAATGACAAGAAAAACACCTATCATGAATGCTCCAAATATATTCACTGATGGGTCAAATAATGGTACAGCAGCAGTAGTTACCCCTGATCAAACTTTTACATTTTTAGTACCCAAACAATCAGCTCAAAAGGTAGAGCTTAATGCAGTTTTACAAGCTTTTGTGATGTTTAAAGATTCTGTATTTAATTTATTTTCTGATAGTCAGTATGTAGTTAATGCTATAGTATCTCTTGAAGATGCTGGTAGGATTTCCCCTTCTTCTACTGTTTTCTCTTTGCTTTCCACTATACAAAGTCTAATCTGGGACAGAAAAGATCCATTCTTTATAGGACATATCAGGGCACATACAGGATTGCCTGGAGCCCTTAGTTTGGGCAATGATTTAGCAGATAAAACTACACATGACATACATATTTTCTCTACACTAGAAGAAGCTATAAATTTTCATAAAAAGTTCCATGTCAATGCTAATACTTTACAAAAGCGTTTTAAAATAACTAAGGAACAAGCTAGACAAATAATAAAACAATGTCAAAATTGTGTGACCTTTTTACCACAAGTTAATCTTGGAGTCAATCCTAGAGGATTGATACCTAACCATATTTGGCAGATGGACGTCACACACTTGCCAGAATTTGGAAAATTAAAATATTTGCATGTTACAGTTGATACTTCTTCTGGATTTTTGATGGGCTCCCTTCATGCCGGAGAAAAAACTAAAGATGTTATAGCTCATTGCTTACAAAATTTTGCCACTGTGGGTGTTCCAAAACAGTTAAAAACAGATAATGCCCCTGGTTATACTTCTACCTCTTTTAAACAATTTTGCTCAACATTTGGCATTACTCATATAACAGGAATCCCATACAATCCACAGGGACAAGGCATAGTTGAAAGAGCTCATCAAACTATTAAAATGTACTTATTAAAGCAAAAAGAAGGAATTGGGAAGGGGTATATATTCCCCAAAGATAAACTTAAAATAACCCTTTTTACTCTAAACTTTTTAAATTTGGATTCATCAGGACTTAGTGCTGCGGAAAGGCATATGTGTCCAAAAAATGTACATAAGCCCAAGGTACTTTGGAAGGATATTCTAACAGGACAATGGAAAGGTCCTGACCCAGTAATTGTCTGGAGTCGGGGGTCTGTTTGTGTGTTTCCACAGGGAGAACAGCAGCCGATTTGGATTCCAGAGAGATTAACCAAGGTCCTGACCCAGTGATTGTCTGGAGTCGGGGGTCTGTTTATGTGTTTCCACAGGGAGAACAGCAGCCGATTTGGATTCCAGAAAGATTAACTAAAGCGATTTCTACAGACCAAAAAGAAGATGATTTGGCTCAAATCCATAACAACTGATATCCAAAACTCCAGTTTGGCTATTCTTACATCTGCAACAGAACCAGGATGCTTTTTTCAATATCTATTTTATTATTGCCCTTTGCCATATCATGAAGTTCTATTTTGTTTTTTGAGCTCATACAGACCTAGGTTAATGTTTTGCTGATCAGTTCTATTTTTTGACTATAGAGTTTTTAAACATTGCAATGGAGATTTCACCTGTAAAAAGTTATAAGGCCTTTACTATAATGTTATGTGTTGTATGTATTATATTATGTGTGCACACTTGTGTTTTGTGTTATATGTTTGAATGTATGTATGTCCATATATCATATATGATGAGCGCTCATGATAAAATGGATCCAAATATTTTTTTTTAATTCACGTGATTTAAATGGTTTAATTTAATTGGGTAAACAGCTGTTAAAGATTGTTTTAATATGTGAACACAAAAGAAGGTTAACAGATCTGTTTGTTTACTTTCACCTTTCCTTTTCATTATATTTAATAATTCTCTTAAAGATAATGTAAATTGTTAAGAAAATTGTTTTCTTTTAGTGCCTTCTGTAATGTTACATAATTTTTTCTTTAGCCATTATTGCCAGAATTCCTATCTTCATCCCAGTGCTGGTGAAGTCAAAGATAAAACCAATCTACAGCTTCTACAATAGCCATCACTGAACTGCTTGCAGAACTTGCCTGGACACATTGTGAGCTCACCTGTATGCATTGTGAACTATCTGTTGGTGCAGCGACTTGTGGTAGTGTTGGGGTATTTTTGCTGATGATGTCATCGGTGGTACAATTTTTCCAAAAGGAGCCGTCAATTGGCTTGGTGTATCTTCCTCCCTTCTGCTTGTCATGATCGTCCAGCTAAAATTTGGGGGCCAACAGAGGTGAGGCAAAGAACCTCACCCCCCCGCTGGTACAAAGACCTCTCCACAGGTGTGGCTGTATACTGGACCGGTAGTCAGTGACGGGTAAGATCCAATTGCAATGGTACCAACCTAAGGACCATATGTACTATTGGACAACCTAAGGCAGGCACGGTCCCTAAGCCACATGCTTGTTGTTTAAACAGAGAGGGGGAGATGTTGAGAGCCACAGCCGAAGGGGCCCCAGCAAACTTCCAGCTGCCAGCAAACTTCCAGCTGCCGGCTGATGATTGGCTCACAGCGGCCCCAGCAACATCTAGCTGATTGGCTCCTCGGCCCCAGCAACATCTAGCTGATTGGCTCCTCTGCGGTGATGCTCATTGGACTGTTTCCCTGCCCTTTCAGACCACGGAGCTGCTCATTGGGGGACTTTTTTGGCTCCGCCCACGTGACCCAGCCAATCGGCCTCAAGAGCAGGAGGATTGTGGGAGGTGGAGAGAGGCTTGTGTGGGAGAGAGAGGCTTGTGGAAAGCCGGTGGTGGCAGTTGAGGCTCTGAGGATTTTTCCTGAGAGGCTGTTTTGTTTGGCGTGTGTGGTTCTAAAAATAAAGTTAGTTTCTTTTGACAAGTGGCTCCTGATTGTGCCCAGCCAGACTGCGGCATCCACCCTCCAATCTGTCTCCTGCAGGTTTTGGTTATGGGAATGATGCTCTGGGCACTGGGGTCTCCCTGGAGGCCTGCTGAAAGCAAGGTGTGGCAGGAGTCGGGGAACTGGGGTGGGGAATGGGTGTGCTGGGCCCAGGGCTTTTCTCTCTCTGAAGTTCTCTCTCCTCCTCCAGGGTTCCCTGAGGCCAACGACTTTAAGAATAGTGAGTCAACCCAAGGGTCAAGATGCAGCCCAGCAAGGGGAAGGGACAAGCCCAGGGGCTGGGCTGGAATAACTAGAATCTCCTCCAGGGCCTGCTGGGGAGGCTCTTGTGTACCCCAATGTGGGAGGCCATCCTGGCACGTGATTTGAGTTACCTCCCTGGCTGGGTGAGAGGTGCTTAAACACATCTGTGTTAAAAGCATTTCCCACCCTTTCCCAGGTCCCAGGGCTTGTCCGTGCAGAGGCATGCCTGGCCACTGACCTGAAGACTCAATCATTGTCCTTGACCTTGGGATTCTGCCCCCCTTAACCTTCATTGGATGGGATTTTTCCCTGGAATTTTTTGTTCCGCAATAAAAGCTCACTCCCTGGCATGCTCTCCCTCTATCGCTAGTCTCTTCTGTAAACATTAGGTGGCTAGAGGTGGGAGCTAGGAGAAGCCATCTAGGAGCTGGTGTTAAAGATAATGACAGTCTGTCTCTTTAATTTAAAACTCCCTAGTAATTTCTTATGAACCTACCTTCTTTCATGAAGCCCGCGCTGGTCGTATGACAGACCCCAAAGCAGCAGCTTCAGCCCCCTAAGCAGGCAGTGAGAAACAACTTGTGGGAGCCAAGGGTCTGGGAGTGGGTGGGCCTCTGAGGACATGGTGCGATGGGGTCTCCCAGGAGTCAAGCTCTGGTAGGCAGGGGTGCCTACACCATCTCTCCTCCTGCAGAGCTCCCACAGCACCCAAGATAGAGGGCACTCCCCCATCTGGGGGGGGGCCCTCTAACCTGGGTGTCGGGGGTGGGGGGAAGCTCGGATACCAAGGCATCCAGGATAGCAGGCACTCCCCTCTCTAGGGGGGAGGTCCCTCTAACCTGGGTGTGTGTGGGGGGAGCTCCGATACCTCGGCACCCAAGGTAGCGGGCACTCCACCAGCTAGGGGGGAGGCCCCTCTAACCTGGGTGTGGGGGTTGGGGAGAAGCTTGGATCCCATGGCACCCATGGTAGCAGGCACTCCCCCCTCCAGTTGGAAGGCCCCTCTAACCTGGGGGGGGACCTCAGATACCATGGCACCCAGGGTAGTGGGCACTGCCCCCTCTAGGGGGGAGGCCCTCTAACCTGGGTGTTCTGGGGGGGGACCTCAGATACCACAGCACCCAGGGTAGCGGGACTCCCCCCTCTATTGGGGAGGCCCCTCTAACCTGGGCATTCTGGCGGGGGAGCTCAGATACCAAGGCACCCAGGGTAGCGGGCACTCCCCTTTCTAGCCGGGAGGCCCCTCTAACCTGGGTGTTGGGGGGCGGAGCTTGGATACCTGGGCACCCAAGGTTGCGGGCACTCCCCCCTCTAGGAGGGAGGCCCCTCTAACCTGGGTGTATGTGTGGGGAGCTCGGATATTATGGCTCACAGGGTAGCGGGCACTTCCCCCTCTAGGAGGGAGGCCCCTCTAACCTGGGTGTGTGTGTGGGAGCTCAGATACCATGGCACCCAGGGTAGAGGGCACTCCCCTTCTCTAGGGTGGAGGCCCCTCCAACCTGGGTGTCGGGGGGAGCTGGGATACCATGGCATCCAGGGTAGAAGACACTCCCCCCTCTAGGAGAGAGGCCCTTCCAACCTGGGTGTGTGTGGGGGGGGGAGCTCGGATACCAGGGCACCCAGGGTAGAGGTCACTTCCCCCCCTCTAGGGAGGATGCTAGGGGAGTGCTCTGCCACAACCCCAGCTGTGGGAGGCCAACCTTACGGGTGACTGAGTTACACTCCCCAGCTGGGTGCTGAGGCGCTCAGTCACAGAAATGGGTGTGTCTTGCTACAGCCCCATGGGTGAAGCTATGCTCACCTGTTCCTTTGTAATATAACCCCTTGCCCTGTTTAGGATAGAATCTTCCATGGAAGTGCCTTGTGTGTGTCCCCTCCTCTTACTGTGCCCTTGGGTGTGGCCTACCCAGGTGTCAGTCAACCTGCTGACAGTGGACATCATGAAGATAGACTCAGCCCCTGAAACCTGACCCCTTGCCTCATTTGAATAGCTTCTCCTCAATAAAAGGGGTCAGCCGTGCTCTCTCTCTCTCTCTCTTTCTGCGGACCCTTAAGGTCAGAGGAACCGTCACAGC
>NW_026000185.1:6404397-6440539 GCF_001458135.2 Marmota marmota marmota | reverse complement strand
CGGCCGTCCGCCCCTGTTAGACGAGCCGCAGCAGCAGCCGCTACCGCCGCTGCCTGCTCGACCCTCGCCTTTCAACCTGCTGGCGCCGCCCACGCCCCGCGACCCCTGGCCGCTGCCAGTCTTCCCTCCGCCCCCACCACCGCACTTTTTCCTGTCACCGCCTTTCTGACTGACCCTCCCGAGGCCGCGGGCCGCAGGGCCAGCGGACAGGTGAGTGGACAGCCTTGCCTAGACAAGGGCAGATTCAGAAGGCGTGAGTCAGAGCCCGGACTGGGGACCAAAGAAGGGTATCAGGGCAGTAGCCTAGGTTTGGGGAAGAAAAGCGTTTAAGTCTGACCATAAAGTCCTTTTAAGTAAATTGGGGGCTTTCTTCCATCTTTCTCTTCAGCCCTGAAGCCTCTTGCAGGGTTATTTGAGAATGTAACTCATCCCAGTGCTGATAACTGGCTGGTGTTCAGGCAGCAAGCAGGACTGCTGCTCATGGGGAAGGAAATGGGGATGAAGGGATGAAGACAAGTTTGAATGCTTCAATCCATGTCCAAAATTAATCATTTTTTCCTGATAAGGGGTCAGGATGCCATGGCTGAGGCCCTCCTCTGTTTACCCTTGGAAATTCTGATCCTCCCAGGTCTTAGTCATACTTTTTCTGAAATAGATCCAGGGGTCCTGCTGACCTCTAGCCTTGATGATGGACAATCGATACTGGGCAGGAGGATCACATACAAGGGCTGTGAAGTCATCCTTAGGGGACTGGAGAGCTCCAGGCTGAGTCCTGAGAGGAAACTCCTGTAGTCTCTCCAGCCTTACTGGCCTTCCACCCACATCTGGCCAGTTTCTGTACAGGCAGTGCAATTCAATGAAGTTCTTTGTTCCACAGGTGGCAGAGGCTCAGGTAACCACCCAGGCGGCTCATCTCCACTGGCTTCTTGACAGCAGCACAGCAGTGGTAACAGGAAGCTGATCTTGACTTTGAGGGACTTGTTAGAGCCCAGAACTCACCAGCAAGAAGGGTAGTGCATTAGGTTCCCGTGTCTGTGATAACACCACAAATTGAGTGGCCCAAGTCTGCAGAAATTTGCTTTTAGTTCTGGAGGCCAAAAATCCCAGATACAGGCCTTGGCAGGGCCTCTCTCCCTCTGAAGGCACTAGGGAAGGATTCTTCTTGCCTTTCCCAGCTTCTGGTGGCTCTGGGCCCTCCTTGGCTTGGGCCTCTTCACTCCAGTCTCTGCTCCCTCACAAGCTTCTTTGTGCCTGTCTCACATCTCCCTGTTTTCCTCTTATAAGGACATCTTTCCTTGGAAGCTTGGATGCAGGGGCCCACACTCAATCCATTAATCTCATCTTGAGATCCTTCTTGTAATTGCATTTGCAAAGATCCTTTTATTAGAAAAGGTGGCATTCCCTGCTTCCTTTTTTTTTTTTTTTTTGGTACTGGGGGTTGAACTCAGGGGCACTGGACCACTGAGCCACACCCCCAGACCTAGTTTGTATTTTATTTAGAGACAGGGTCTCACTGTGTTGCTTAATGCCTCACTTTTGCTGAGGCTGGCTTTGAACTGGGCATCCTCCTGTCTCAGCCTCCCAAGCCACTGGGATTACAGGTATGCACCATGGCGCCCGGCTCAGGTTCCACATTTTGTTGTGGATCCACCATGCAGTCTATACTGGCAGTGTCCTCTCCCCTGTTGGGCTGGCCCACTTCCCTACCTGTCTTCCCATAACTTCAAGGTCTTGTCACTTACTGGCCAGGGCACTGGGTGCCTCTGGAGCCCTTGGGCAGGAGCCAGTGGTGCTCTGGATAAAGCTCTAACTGGCAACAGAAAAAAACAAAGTGACTGTCTTTCTCCTCTGAATTATGGCCAAGTTCCCATTCTGTTAACTTGCTGCGTCTCCACTTTATATTGTGTAGCCCTCCCCTCAACTAAGAAATGGACATCAGAGACAGTGAATACCTTCCTTTAAAGACAGCACTGTGGGGACCCCACCCTCAAAGCTTGGGAGTCATACCTACTGCTGGTTGAAGGAAAACAATCACCACTGATAATAAAGTTAATTGTTACCCATTCAACTGTGTCTGTTCAGGTTTACAAGTGAAACTGCCCTTATGTGCCTGACAAAAGTCTTGTCCAGGTCAGTCCCTATATCCAAAATGTAGGGGTGCTCACTCAGAAAATGCCTGAGGTGGCCCTGGAGATAGGCAGAGCCGCACTTCTGTTCCTTTAAGCCTTGAGTTATCTAAGGTCGGGCAGTTGTGACTGCCCAGTGACGTCCTGGGGCAGACTAGAGCAATGGTGGTTCCCACACTAGGGGCTAAGGCCAGGAGAGAGTGAACCAGAGGCTGGGGGTAGGGTGCTTTCCAGGTAATTGATAGTGGAGAAGGGAACTTTCCACAGTGCCAGTAAAAGCAGGTACTTGAGTCCAATGAACATGAATATACAAGGCAAAGCTTTTATCTTTGTTTTTGTTTGTTTGTTTTGTTTTGTTTTGTTATGGGTACTGGGGATTGAACCCAGGGATGCTTTATCTTGAGCCACATCCCCAGCCCTTTTTATTTTGAGATACACTCTCACTAAGTTGCTTAGGGCCTCACTAACTTGCTGAGGCTGGCCTGGAACTTGTGATCCTCCTAAATTTCTGGGATTAACCATCCCTTGGTGCCAGGCTTGGTATTTTCTTTTTTTGGGGTGGGAGGGAAACCAGGGATTGAACTCAGGGGCACTCAACCACTGAGCCACAAACCAATTTTGTATTTTATTAGAGACAGGGTCTCACTGAGTTGCTTAGCACCTCCCTGTTGCTGAGTCTGGCTTTGAACTTGCGGTCTTCCTGTCTCAGCCTCCTGAGCCCTGGGATTACAGTAATTTCTTTAAGGAGTAAGTGGTGCTGGGGATGGAACTGGGATCTAGCACATTCTAGGCAAGCATGCATCACTGAGTTACACTTCCAGCACCCCCATCCCTTTTTGTTATATTGGGGATTGAACTCAGAGGGGTTCTACCACTGAGTTATATCCTATCCTTTTAATATTTTTTATTTTGAGGTAGGGTTTTACTACATGGCTGAGGCTGGCCTCTAACTTTTCATTCTGCCTCAGCCTCCCAAGTCTCTGGAATTATAGGTGTGGCCACCAGGTGTGGCTCACGTGATGTGTGTGTGTGTGTGTGTGTGTGTATTTTTTTTTAAGTGCCCAGGACTGAACCCAGGGCCCTTTAACCAGTGGGCCACACCTCCATCTGTTTTTTATTTTGAGATAGGTGACACTAACTTCCTTAGGGCCTCACTAAGTTTCTGAGGCTGGCCTTGAACTTGTGATCCTTTTGCTCAGCCTCCCTAGTGGTTGGGATTGCAGGTGTGTGCCACTGTGCCTGGCTCTTGTAATATTTTCTGGCATCATCCTACTGATTATAGTTGATTTGATTAAGAATAGCCAACCTGGGCTGGGGTTGTGGCTCAGTTGTAGAGCACTTACCTAGCATGGGTGAGGCCCTGGGTTGGATTCCCAGCACCGCATATAAATAATTAAAATAAAGGTCAATTGACAACTAAAAATAAAAAATGAAAATAAATAAATAAATAAATAAAAGAATAGCCAATCTCTGAGGATGAGGGGGAAAAGGCACTTATACATTGCTGGTGGGACTGCAAATTGGTGCAACCAATATGGAAAGCAGTATGGAGATTCCTTGGAAAACTTGGAATGGAAAAGTCATTTGACCCAGTTATCCCACTCCTGGGTTTATACTCAAAGGACTTAAAAACAGCATACAACAGTGATGCAGCCACACGGATGCAGCACATTCACAATAGCTAAATTGTGGAACCAACCTAGATGTCCTTCAGTAGATGAATGGATAAAGAAAATGTGATATATATATAAAATGGAATTCAGCATTAAAAGAGAATAAAATCATGGCATTTGCAGGTAAATCGATGGAGAATATTATGCTAAGTGAGGGAAGCCAATCCCCAAAAAAACAAATGCTGAATGTTTTCTCTGATATGAGGATGCATATATCCCCAATATGCTTCCATATTGGGGATGGGCTTAGGCAGGGGGCGGTGGGAGCATGGGAGGAATGGAGGAACTTTAGATAGGGCAAAGGGGAGGAAGGGGAAATGGGAGTAAGAAAGACAGTGGAATGAGATGGACCTCATTACCTTAAGTATGTGCATGAAGACATGAATGGCATGACTCTACTTTTGTGTACAACCAGAGATGAATAAAGATGTGCTTTATATGTGTACTATGAATTGAAATGCATTCTGCTGTCATGTATAACAAATTAGAATTACCAAAAAAAAAAAAATAGCCAATTTCACAATTTCAGCAAAAGTGAGGCACCAAGCAACTCTGTGAGACCCTGCCTCTAAACAAAATACAAAATAGGGCTGAACATGTGGCTCAGTGGTGGAGTAAACCTGAGTTTGATCCCTGGTACACCCCGCCCCCCCAAAAAAAGCAGGGAGTAGGAAACTTCAGTATAACAATAACAGATCGTTAATCAAGGCCTGAGGGCTCATCTACCACTTGTCCCTGTTCTGATCCCGTCTATGGCATAATCAGGTCTAGCTGCAGTTCCTTTCTGGAAGGAGGGAATGGCAGGCTCTAGAGGAATGGGTGTTGGGGAGGCTCACTGGGAAGAGCCCCTGCCCACTGTGGTCAGGAGGGGCACCCTGAGCCCTGCCCCTCCCCTGAGGGAGCTGGCTCTGAAGTCGACCTGGGCTGCTTCAAGCTTGTCCTCCTTCCTGAGTGTAAGCTTGGCCAAGGTTCCCCAGCACTCTGGGCTGGTTCTTCCTCTGAGCTGCTGAGAATTACCAGGCCTTCAGGCTTCCTCTGCACTTATAGGTTAGGGACTGGCTTCTCCACCAAGAAATCAGTTCCTCAAACTGGCAGGGGGTGGAGCTGCCCTGGGGACTCTTATTGTGCCACCCAAGGCTACTTACTACTTACACAGTCCCCTTCCCCAGCTTTGGCCCCCTTTTGCCCTACCAAAGCTGAGCTTGAGCTTCTTCTGTCCACCTGATCCTCTCTGTCGCTCCCAGAGGGAACCAAGACAAAGTCATTTTATCACTGCAGTACAGGGCTGGGCTGAAGGAGGGAGGCTGAGGCCCCAGCCTTGGTTTCTTCCCGGAGCAGTACATTATAAGTTTCCCTCCCCCTTCTCTTTCCTGCTTGGGTGAGGCAGGGCAGGGATTCCTGTGGATATGTTAAAGTGCCTTTTTAGATGGTAACTTTGCTGAGCAGGCCCAAGCTCTCCATATCAATGACATTCCAGCCCCTGTCAGTCCCTGAGTAGACTCCCAATTTAACCCTTCGGTTCCCAGGATCCAACTCCATCCACATGGACGGGGGGCGGGAGGGGGGGGCGGCGGGGAGACATGTGAGATGTGAGACTTGGGCGGAAGGTGACTGAGCTAACTGGGCCACCAGTGGGCAAGCCTGGCAGGCACTGATCACTGGGGAGGTACCTAAGTCCTACAGTGTGTATCCCTCTGGGGCTGGCTGGTTCCTGGCAGTGTAGCACTCTGCTTGGCTTCCTGTACAGACATTGAGCCAAAGAAGGCAAGGGGCCTTCCTGGGGGTGTCCAGGCTCAGCTTACTGGGTATGTGCAGCCCCCCAGCCAGTTATGATGTTATAGGCTTAGAGTTACCCAGGAACTCCTGGGCCACTGAGTCAAGGCTAGTTGTAGTATAAACAACTATCCTAATTTTTTTGGAAAGCTGGGCTCAATATTCAAACTGCCCAGGGGGTAAAAAGCCTGTTGGGGAGGGGGCACACAACTGCCTAGGACAAGAAAGAAAGGGGGGCAACCCAAGGCAGGTGTACAGCCCAGGACCCGGCTCTCCCAATCAAACTGGGGATACTCAAACTGGAATATCCCAGGTCAACTGGGTGAGTTGGGCACCTGAGACCTAAGGCAAGAGGGTTTTTTTTTTTTCTGGGCCTGGGGAAGAGGAAACCCCCTATTTGGAGCTGCCTAGGGTAGGGTCCTGTCCGTGGGCCCTCTGGATACCCAAGCTTGCTGCTGCCACCTGACAACTGCCCAAACCTGTGCGGCTGGATTCCTGGCAGCCCCTGAAGGCCACAGAGGGAGCTCACAGTCAGGCTTGTCTCTATTTGTCATTCTTTCCACCAGCCCCTCATCCTTGAGATATACAAGCCCCAGGGGCTGGATGACCTGGAAGAACCCAACACCATCACTGGAGGGCTAGAGACCAGCCATTGTCTAATCCACTGTTGTGGGTTCCCACCCCACCCCTGCCACTGTGAAAAAGGCACCTCCTACCTCCTCTGGTCTAGAGCTCTAGACCAGCCCCTCATCCCAGAGGGCCTGCCTCCTGTGGGGAGGCACAGACACTGGTCTCTGTCTCCTTTTTTTTTTTTTGGTATGGGGAGGTTCTCAAGCTTTTGGAGATCACAAACCCCTTTGTCAATCTGATGTAAACATAAACCTCTCCTCCAAAAAGTGCTAAAATTCATACCCAGAAGGAAGGTTCCTGCTCCTGGGTTCTAGTCCCAAACAACCTGGAAGCTAGAACCCTCTATAAATAAAGTCTCTTCAAATTCAAAGCACTGAAGGCCCAACCTCCCTGACACCAGGTGTGCAGAAGGGGCACCTCCCAGTACTGCCCTTACCAGTTTCTGGTGTCTGTGGCTAGGTCAGTTCCAGCCTCACCCCCAGCCCTCTCTTTCTTGGGAGGAGAAATGGAGGTGAGAGACTGTCCAGAATGAGGGCCCACTCTGCATTTTTCAGAATCCACACACGTCTTTGGAAATCCTATGAATGCTCCCTGTTCAGATAATTATAGATGGTGGCTGACACCTGTAATTCCAGTGATCCAGAAACTGATGGGAGGCTGGAGCAAGAGGATCACATGTTCAAGACCAGTATCAGCAACTTAGCAAGATTCTCAGCAATCTATTGTGAGCCTATCTCAAAAAATAGTCCAGGTTGTAGCTCAGAGGTAAAGTGCTCCTGGGTTCAGTCTCCAATACCAATAAGTAAAAGTAATAATAGTCCTCAGGGATTCTTTGTCCCCAGAGAAGGGCTTGAGGGAATTCCTGAACTTCCCACAATGGGTCTTTGATGCAAGGAGGTTAAGGAGTTGACTCTCCATGATGCATTCCTGGTAGGGGTCAGAATTTGAGCAGAGGTCTGTGCGACTCTCAGGCTGCCCCCAATGAGGAGGCTCCCAGGGCTCTTTCCTGCCGACTGGAAGGTGTGGCTCAGGGATACCAGAATCCTCCAGGTGTCTCCCCCAGGGAGGCCTGACTGGCTGCACCCTGTCCTGGGCTGCCTGCCCTTTCTTGCTCAGCCTGTGCGCCCCACCTCACCCCTGCTCGCCTCCCCAGCAGGCTCCTCTTTGTCCCCTGGTCTCTGGAGGCTTTCAGCAGCTCAGCTCAGCCCCCCAGATTCAGCAGCGGGGGTGGGGCAGGCACACCTGAGCTGAGATAGAAGGCGAGTAGTTTTCTAGGCCGTTGTCAGGGCAATGCCACCTGAGCTGGGCGCCAGGCACCTGTTGCCCAGGGAACCGCGCAGGCGGGGCCCCTCCCCCGGGAGCCGCCAGGGCCACTGGGCTGAGACGGAAGGCAGATCAGATTCCGGAGAATCTTGGGCGGGTAGGGGGACCGAGAGGGGGTTCGATACTCGGGGAGGAGGGGCACATTTGCATCATGAAATGAGGCAGGGGGATGACAAAGGTGGCATGGGAGTGGGCAGGCTCAGAGGGCAGGCTGAGACTCCCTTTGCCTATTCCTCTGTCCCTAGCCAGTTACCTCGGCACCCCATCTCCCCTATTCTTCAACTTGCCCCACCCAGTCTTCTCATTCCTGGTCCCTGAGCTTCAAAGCAGAGTTGTTCTTCCTCCCCAGGCGGCCAGGTCTAGGTAGACCCCCTCCCACTGGCCCTGAGGCTCCCCTACCGCCCCTCCCATGCACCTCCAGCTCTCCTCCTCCTCAACCCTCAGGTCCCACGGCCCAATCAAGGCCTCCCAGCCCTTGGCTCTGCTCCTCCCCTGCTCGGTCCTTAAAACCCCGCCTGCAGCCAAGACCAGCAGAGGCCCCAGGTGGCACCTTGGCTGGTGCTACTCTGAAGGAACCAGTGCCAGCTGGGAGAGGAAGCAGCGAACTGGGTGAGCTTGGCCTCACCAGACTGCAGGAGTCTGAGGGGCGATAGGCCACCAAGGGGACAAAAACCCCTCAGCTAAGTGGGACAGAGACTGGCTTTTGTTCCGTGAGGATCTGACACCTGCGAGAGGCCTACAGATGTGAGGACTGTCCTGACCTAGAGGCTTCGATTCATTCTCCCCTCTCCCTGGGCACTGAGACCCACCCACCTGACCCGTCTGGTCCTCTCTGTGAGTCAACCAGACTGCTTGGGGCTGGGGAGACCTGACTGAGGGGCAGATGGCTTCAACTGGTCTTGAACTCCTGGGCATGACCCTGGCTGTGCTAGGATGGTTGGGGACCCTGGTTTCCTGCACCCTGCCCCTGTGGAAAGTGACTGCTTTCATCGGCAACAGCATCGTGGTGGCCCAGGTGGTGTGGGAGGGGCTGTGGATGTCCTGCGTGGTGCAGAGCACTGGCCAGATGCAGTGCAAGGTGTATGACTCGCTGCTGGCACTGCCCCAGGACCTGCAGGCCGCGCGTGCCCTCTGTGTCGTAGCCCTCCTGCTGGCCCTGCTTGGCCTGCTGGTGGCCATCACTGGCGCCCAGTGTACTACGTGTGTGGAGGACGAAGGTGCCAAGGCCCGCCTGGTGCTCACTGCTGGAGTCCTCCTGCTCCTCGCAGGCATCCTGGTGCTCATCCCGGTCTGCTGGACGGCCCACGCCATCATCCAGGATTTCTACAACCCCCTGGTGGCTGAGGCCCTCAAGCGGGAGCTGGGGGCTTCTCTCTACCTGGGCTGGGCTGCAGCTGCACTGCTCATGCTAGGTGGGGGGCTCCTCTGCTGCACATGCCCCCCACCCCAGTTTGAGCGGCCCCGTGGACCTAGGCTGGGCTACTCCATCCCTTCGCGCTCTGGCGTGTCGGGCCTGGACAAGAGGGACTACGTGTGAGGAAAAGGCTTCCTTCAGGCGTCTGCACCTTCAGACTCTGATTGCACCCTTGCTTCTAACCATCCCTTCCCTTGTGGGAGCCTATTTCTGCACAGCTGGAGCCAGACCTGGCGTTACAGATGTTCTCGGCTGGTCTGGCTGAAATGACCCTTAGTGGGGTCGAAATGGGGCCAAAGGTGTTGGTGCGCCAGACCACCTTGTCTCTCTTGTTTTCTTCTGTTGTCCAGGACATAGACTGACCTTTCTTCCTCTGAGCCCTCCCCTGCCCCAGGAACAAAGGACAGCATCTCCTTGTCTCCAAAATAAAGGAGATTGTGCTCTCCCTGCTTGGTTCATTTTGGCCCAAACTTCACCTGCATAAATAGGCCCTTTGGGACTAGCCAGCCTGTCAGTTCCCCAGCTCTGCCCTCAAGTCTGGAATCTGGAATAAAAAGAGATCTTGTAATCAGGTTTCCTTTGCTTTGTACACTTGACTCCCCTGAGGAGTCAGGCCAAGGTCTGCTTCAGGTCCTGCCCAGTGAATAACCTTTTTTACACCATGGGGTCAAAGCCAGGAAAGGATCTGGGACAAGAGATCATCATTGACTTGCATCCACCCGTCTCCTCCTCTAGCCAGGCAGGGAACTCCATCCCCAGCAAAAGCAAAGGCACAGAAACAAAACATACTTTATTTAGTAAAATCTTGTGTGGGCCAGACATGGGCAGATGTGTGCAGGGTTAGAGGTGTGGGTGGTGAGGTCTACAGCACAGCTGGGACCAGACTTGGGGAGAGGACCTGGTAATAATGGAGGAGGTAGAGGTCAGAAGACAAAGTGGTGGGCAGTCCTTTGGTAACTCATCAGGAGTCCTTCCTGGCCTGATGAGGAGGGGTGTGGCTGTCCATCAAAGTCTTAGAGAAGCCCAGTCCCCAGAAACAGTGGGAGCTCTCCTCCGGATAGGTCATCTTGTGGTCCCAAAAGCCACAGCAGCAAGGAGCCTTCACTTTGGTCCCACAGCTCCAGCTTGGCTTCCAAGATGGTGTTGCTCAAAGTGAAGAAGAATCCAGAAACAAATTTATCCAAAGGTGAAATATGCCAACAGCAGAGCCCAAGTGGGAGTTTGGGTCATCTTAGATTAAAGAGATACCTTCCCCTCCCCCATTAAAAAAAAAAAAGCAAAAAGAACCAAACCCAAAGCTGTCAGGCATCACCACTTCTCAATGGCTCCAGCTCAGGGGCCAAGGCTCCCTGGTTAATGGAGCCTCATTCCCCTGCTAGCATCAAACATAATTCTTGGTGGGGTACTCAGAGGGTCCCCGAGAGGGGGAATGCGGGGCAGATGCTGAATATCGGGCCATGTAATGGCTGGAGCTCCGGGCCTCTCCAGAGGGGCAGGTGCAGCACAGCAGTCCCCCACCCAGCATCAGAAGGCCACAGGCTGCCCAGCCCAAATACAGGGAGGCCCCCAGCTCTCTCTTCTGGGCCTCAGCCACCAGGGGGTTGTAGAAGTCCTGGATGATGGTGTGGGCTGTCCAGCAGACTGGGATCAGGGTTAGAACCCCTGAGATGACAAAGATGATCCCAGAAGTGAGCACCAGGCGGGCCTTGGAATCCTGGTCCTCCACACAGGTGGTGCACTTGGCCCCAGCAAGGTAGACCAGCAGGCCGACCAGGGCCAAAAGGAGGGTGATGACACAGAGGGCACGTGCAGCCTGCAGGTCCTGGGGCAGTGCCAGCAGCGAGTCATACACCTTGCACTGCATCTGGCCAGTGCTCTGCACCACGCAGGACATCCACAGCCCCTCCCACACCACCTGGGCCACCACGATGCTGTTGCCGATGAAAGCGGTCACCTTCCATAGGGGCAGGGTGCAGGAAATCAGAGCCTTTACCCAGCCCAGCAAAGCTAGGACAATTCCCAGGATCTGCAGACCAGCAGAGGCCATGGCAAGGTTGAAGGGGCTACATTACATGGGAGAACAAAAGCAGAAGAATGTTAAAGGGTGGCTGGCCCAGACCTTATGTCACAGCTGTGACCCCACACAGGATGCCAACAGCAGGAACCCCGGGAGTTGTCCACAGGTCCTGATATTGGAGCAAGCTGTACTCTGTGAGCCTCAATTACTCACGGTCAAAATTAGCATTTAATGCCTCCCTAGTTAATCACTTCTTTCCCAATAATGAAGGTTGCCCAGGTTTCTCCCACCAGGTGCGGCTGTCCAGCCTGGCTCAGCCCTGGAGGGGCAGGCAAGGTGCGGGGGACACAAGGAGTTCCTTCTGGAAGGCCACCCCAATGACTGCCTGGGTTCACCCTCACTCTCCTTTGAGGGGCCAAGGAGTGAGCCCTCAAAGTTGGGGAACTTTTTGTGCGTATTTAGACCAAAAGGCCATGTTAGGGTCCCAAGAGGAGATAAAAATCCAAGGGTCTGTTCAGCTGTTCCTCCACCACTAAGCTGGCTGCACCTGTGTTGGTCAGGCCCAAGATGTCGGGCTCACCAACCGAGGGGGATCTGCCAGATCTAGCTACCCGAAGTTTCGCCCCCGAATGCGTCCCTACCCTTCTCTCCTTCCCTTTCCACATACTGTGGCTTGACTCTGTGCGAGGGCGCGAGGGCGGGTTCCACCACCGACCCCCTGGGCCACAGCTACAAGGCACTGAGCGCCGGGAGGGGCTCAATGGCGCGCGGGCCGCAGGATTCCCTCCCGCAGGTGAGGGGGAGGGGAGTCCCGCCCTGGAGAGGAAGGCAGGTGGGGGAGGGGCTCGCGGAGTTTCGGTGCCTTTGTCCCTGGGGAGGGGGAGGGGCGTTTAACCCTTCTGGAACTGCGGAAGGACTGGATCCCCTCAATACAGCCTCATGCCCAGGGACTCGCCCACCCAGGTGGCCCCGCATGCGTCCCCAAGCCCCCTGCACTAGGCTCCGCAAGGTGTGTCTCCCAAACCCAATACACACACTTGCCCCGGGCTCACCTGCGTGAAGGACCTGAAAGATCCGTAGGCCGAGTGTGGGGACGGGGGCGGAGACGGGGGGTCTTAAAGAGGCAATGACGTCACTCGGCCACCTCCCCCGGGGAGGGGCAGAGACCCCGACCCGATCCGCAGTGGGCGCGAACGCTTCCCAAGCTAGTCAGAGAGGGGCGCTAGAGACCCAGACTGCTGCACCTGCAACCGGTTGGGATTCGGGGACCCGGGTTGGCTGACACCTCAGCCACCACTTATTAGCACTGTGACCTCGGGAATTCATTCAACTTTCCCAAGCCTCAGTTTTCTACTCTGAAAAATGAAGACAGCAAGCATGCATTTTAGTATGTATGTCCTAAGGTATAAATTAAAGAGAACATTATTACACTACTGGAGTGACTCTGAATCATGTACAGCCAGAGGAATGAGAAGTTGTGCTCCATTTGTGTACCATATGTCAAAATACATTCTACTGTAAAATTAATTAATTTCAAAAAGGAACATAATTTTTGCTTTTGTTGCAGCCCCGGGGGGACCCTTAAAAAAGCAGCAGTTAGCCTCACGCAGTGGCGCACGCCTGTAATCCCAGCGGCTCCGGGTGGCTGAAGCAGGAAGATCAAGAGTTCAAAGCAGCCTCCGCAATTTAGAGAGGCCCTAAGCAACTCAGTGAGACCCTGTCTCTAAATAAAATATATAAAAAGGGCTGGGGATGTGGCTTAGTGACTAAGCGCACCTGGGTTGAAACCCCAGCACCAAAAATTAAATTAAATTAAATTTTAAAAACCAGCAGTTACCCCCTGGTTTAAAGAACCTTTGGTCATGTATAATTAATTGGAACAATTTTTTTTTTTGTAAAGAATCTTTGAGAGGACTGGGATGTAACTCAGTGGTAGAGTGCTAGTGCAGGAGGTCCTGGGTTTGATCCTCAGCTTTGCAAAACAAAATAAAATTTTTTGAAAGATCTCACAGAGTTAAAAATTATATAAGAAATCAATAATTATTTTTATGGGTTGTTTCATATCTGATTTGCCCTATCCCACAAGTTCCGGATTTGAGCGCCGAATAGGCAGAGCCGGGTCCGCATGCTTGCAGAGTACTGGAGGCCCCCAGCGCTGGGACTGTTCGTTGAAAGAATGACTGAAGGTAGCGGGCCGCACGGGGAGGGGCATCCCGGAGCGGATGGCCGGGCGGGAGGAGGCCAGGGCCCCGCCCCGGAAGGCGGGGGCGGGGGCGGGGCGGCGATCCCCTGTCTCCGCCGCCCGGCGGCCGGTGCAGACGGCGGTGGCCTCCAGGCGCTTACTATGGCTCTTGGCTCGATGCGCCCGATGCTGCGGCTCCTCGTGCTGGGGCTCGGGCTGGGGCTGCTACGCGCCGCAACCGGGGAGCAGGCACCAGGTATGCGGGGCACAGGGGCTGGGAGCCAAGATTGGGTGCCTGGAGGACCATCCGGAACTGGGAAACCGGACGGACGTAGAGATCCGGGGTCAGGTGGTCTTCAGACTCCGTGTGTTCTAGTGGGGAAGGTCCATGACACTCCCAAGTTTCATTCCTACTCTGGGCTCTCAGTTTCTCTGCATGTCCAATTGGGGTGTGGGGTCTTCTGCCCAAAAGTCCTTGCCAGAAGTGGAGAGGAAGTTTAAGGGCAGGAGGTTTCTTCGGTAAGAGGGCACACCCCCCAGCCTGGTCTTTAAGGGTCTGCCCAGCCCCAGTGATTGTAGAGTNTATACCATGTGGGGTGCCCCCTTCCATCCGGTGACTTCAGTGCCCAGCTATGCGGGAGGAGGGACCGGGGTCGGGCCGGGTGCCCAGGAGTGAGTCACCCACTGGCGGCGGGGGGGTTGTGGGGACCTGACCCCTCTCCCCAAAGTTCCACGCTACTACCCCCACCCGCACTGCCATCTCCGGGTCATGCCGTTCGGTCACCTGTGAGGAATGCGGGGGGGAGGGCGCCGGTGACTCACGTTATTCGAGCCGACCGACCCTGACCTCAGCCCCCAGAATAGCCGCGTCCCGCCCCCATGCTAACCCGCTGCCCCCTCCCCAGGCACCGCCCCCTGCTCTAGCGGCAGTTCCTGGAGCGCGGACCTGGACAAGTGCATGGACTGTGCGTCGTGTCCCGCGCGACCGCACAGTGACTTCTGCCTGGGCTGTAAGTGGGGTGCGGGTCCAGCGGCAAGTGGACCTCAGTGGAGCCGAGAGGGTAGCTGGGGGGGGTTAGAGGGCTTCGGATCTGGGAAATTAATCCCCAGAAGGCGCAAGTGGGGTGCAAGCTTGAGGCTCAGTTCTAGGGGGCGGGGCTGGTCCGGAGAGGGTCGAAGTCTGACTTGAATCTTGGTCCCCAGGCGCTGTGGCACCTCCCGCCCCCTTCCGGCTGCTTTGGCCCATCCTGGGGGGTGCCCTGAGCCTGGCCCTGGTGCTGGCACTGCTTTCTGCCTTCCTGGTCTGGAGACGGTGCCGCAGGAGAGAGAAGTTTACCAGTAAGTGTGCCCCGCCAAGCCGCCTACCCCATCGATCTTCCACATTTCAGCTGCTCATGACCCACCTCTTATCTTGCAGCCCCCATAGAGGAGACTGGTGGAGAGGGCTGTCCAGGTGTGGCGCTGATCCAGTGACTGAGCACCCCCACGGCCTGTGCGGCACTCAATCCGTTCATTCATTTGTTCATTCATTCTGGAGCCAGCTCCTGCCTCCCAGACACAGGCCTAGCCAGGTTCCTCCAACCACAGGCGGGGCAGGCAGTGAATCACCCCTGAGACCTGGGCCCAGGGTTCAGGAGAGCCTTCCAAGGAGTCTGATTGCCCTATGTCTGTCTGGTTCCAGGACAGAAAGGGAGCCTCAAGCTGGCTCACACTAAGAAACTGCAGCATTTGCACAAGGGGGGTCTCTCCCTTCCCCTGATGCCCTGGATACCAGGCTGACTTCAGGGGCAGACACAACACTAGGCCCGACCCACACAGATGGACTGAAACTCCTCTAGGGGTCCTCATCTTGGGGGATTAGGGCCCTGTTCTTATAGGGGGCTGGCCCTCTAGGAGGGCTGGCCCTAAAATACAGACCCCTACAACCCAAAGGGGGGAGGAGATATTTATTTTGGGGAGAACTTTAGAGTGGAGGGAGAATTTATTAATAAAATAATCTTTAACTTTAAATGGTTTGGAGTGTGGCATGATCCTGGGCTTGACTCCCCAGAGCTGGAGGGAGGGAGTGAGTCAGGCTGCCGCGGGGGCGGAGGGGGGGGGTGAGGCTCTGACTCACACATTCTCAATGCCTGGAGCCCAGCCTGCCAGGACCTGGCCAGCCGTTTTCCAGGGAAGATCTTGAGGAGAAACACCAGCATCCAGCACCCCACCCTTCCCAAAGGCCTCAGGTTTCAGACTGAAGACTTCAATTGTTCAGCAATTTTTTATTCCCTTTTTCAGGGCATACCTCCCCTTCCCCTGCTGCTGCCCTCCCACCCCAAGGTTCCATTGAGTTCAGTGTCCTCTTCTCTTGAGGAAAGGTCCTGTTGCCCAAACACCAATCTGGAGGAAGATACACAAGCAAGCACCTTGTCCCTTCCTGAGGGTTGCAGTCTCCCCTGGGGAAAGACATGGGGAATGATGTTGCCCACTATTGCTCAGAGGTCCATTATGTCCCCAGCTGGGGTTGCAGGATAGTGGGGACTAGGAGTATCCCCCAGCCTCAGCAGCCGAAGAGCCTCAGGGATTAAATTCCCAGGATAGCGCCAGAGAAGTAGTTCTGAGCAAGGACTCCTGGAAGAAGAAGAAATGACAGTCAAGACACTGGGCTGAAAACTGGCCTGGACCTGGTGGGTCCAGGTTTCTCACTCGGAGTCAAGATGTGAATCAGCACAGAAGTTGGCTACAAGTTAAAAATAGCATGATGAGGGGCTGGGGATGTGGCTCAAGCGGTAGCGCGCTCGCCTGGCATGCGTGCGGCCGGGGTTCGATCCTCAGCACCACATACAAACAAAGATGTTGTGTCTGCCGAAAACTAAACAATAAACATTAAAAAATTCTCTCTCTCTCTCTCTCCCTCCCTCTCCTCTCTCTCTTTAAAAAAAAAAAAAATAGCATGATGAGGCAGGATATGACGAGTGGCAGTTCTGAGGATCCTCTGGAAGACTTAGTGGAGATGCCTACCTCAGTGAGGGCAGGGCGGGTGGAAAAGCCATGGGGGGGCTGCAGTAAGGGTGGTCATTATGTAGGCTCAGGCGAGAGAAGTGGGTGGCCATGTTCTCCTCAGACAGAAACTGCTTTCGTAACGGCTCCCTGGGAAGAGATGGGGAGGAAGGCAGGCAGGGATATTAAGAGGGGAGGTAGATTGGTGGGCATCAGAGGAGACTGATATTGGAAGTCCTCCCTGCCCTCAAACTCACTGCTCCTCCTCCAGGCGCCGCTTGGTGCTCATGGGCATAGCTCCTCGGAGAGGGGAGCTGGGAAAAAGAGAGAGCCAGGAGCACCCCACCTTCGGCCCCTTCCCAAAGATCTATCCACCTGAGCTTGCAGCATCAGCACCTGAGCACCCAGCCCATTCCTGTGATGGTGGCACCTAAGCCACCCATTCTGGTCATCAGAATACCTGGAAGGTCTAAACCCCAAGCTCCCAGACTCAGCCGGACCTCAGCTTAAGTCCCCCCGTTTGCTCCACCCGGTATCAACCCTTAGGCCAGCCATGAGTCCCCAGCCAAAGCTGCGCTCCTCAGTCGTACCAACCCAGGGATCCCATACGTACCTGGCGTCCTGGCCTCGAGTCGCCCCTGAGGCGGTCCGCGGATCGTGCAGGGCCCGACCTGGGGGGCCCCGCTCCAGGGGCTGCTGAAGGATCATTGGGGTTCAGGGTATTAAGGCAGGAGGGGTAGGATCCGGGTGATAGGGGCGGAGCCTTCGGGGGCGTGACCCACTGCGAGGGGCGTGGCTTCTGGCGCGCGCAGTGGTGAGGCCTGCGCAGGCGCGGAAGACGAACGGCGCGTGGCTGGAAGGCGCGTAGGTTCGGCGGGGNACCACCGACCCCCTGGGCCACAGCTACAAGGCACTGAGCGCCGGGAGGGGCTCAATGGCGCGCGGGCCGCAGGATTCCCTCCCGCAGGTGAGGGGGAGGGGTCCCGACGTAACAGGGCAGCGGCGCCACTTAGTGTCGAGGGGCTTCGCGGCGCTCTCCTCTGTTTTGGGGGTGCGTGAAGCACGTGGTAGCCACTTTTCGCGCTCGGCCGGCCGGTAGTGTCGAGACACGGTGCCGCGGAGGGTAGCCGCTTGCGCGTACGTCCGGAGTCAGAAGGCTACGTTCCGCGCGGAGCACTCTGGGAGTAGTAGTTCCTGCGATGGAGCGCGCTGCCCCGCTAGCGGTGCCTCTGGGTCAGGTGAGTGGGTTTTGTGCGCGGTGCCTTCTGGGGTTTGTAGTCCATGCTTTGCTTGAATGGGATGGACAAGGAAAGATGAGGCAGCCCTGGTGTGCGTGGGCCGTTTGTGGGATTTGGACTCTAATGGGGGGAGGAACAGGAGAGTAACCCAGAAGGGCCTAACTTGGATAGGAATTAGATGTTGGTACCGGTTTTTTTGTGCAGGAAAAATAGAGCCACTTAAAAAACAAAATAGTTGAGGCCTGAAACGGAGACACGCCTGGGAACTCGAGGCTCAGGCAGGAGCATCACAAGTTCGAGGCCAGCCCTAGCTACATAGCGAGACCCTGGCTCAAAATAAAAAGAACTGGGAACCTCTCGAGGTGGCTCACGCGTGTATTCCCAGCTCCTTGGGAGACTGAGGCAGGAGGATTGCAAGTTCAAGGCCAGCCTAACCAACTGATTGAGGTCATATGCAACTTAGTGAGACCCCATCTAGAAATTTAAAAAATAAAAAGGGACAGGAATTTAGCTCAGTGGTAAAGCACCCCGATTCAATCCCCAGTGCCAATAAATAACAACAACAACAATAATAATAATAAAAAGAACTGGGGATGTAGCTCAGTTGTAAAGGGCCCCTGGGTTCAATACCTAGTACCCACCACCCCCAAATTAACAGAATAACTGTAGAAGAGACACTGTTTTGTGATGCTGGAGATCAGTCCCAAGACCTTATCCACGCCAAGTATGCGCTGCACTGCCAGCCCCAAAGAACCAGTTTTTAAGCACTTTCTATGTGACAGCCCCATGTGAAGCTCTTTATATACATTAGCTCACCTAATTGTGATAGACTCTCCTGTGACCTCCATCTCACCACGGGAGAAACTGATAAGAGAGGTTTTGGTGTTTGCTCAGAGGTCCACTAGACATCATTTCTGCTCCTCTTTCCTCACCCTCTTCTTGGAGCCACTCTTAGTTATGCATGGGCAAAGTGCCTTTGTGGTGGGCCACCTCAAAAGAGGACTGAGAAGTCTTGGCAGTGGGAAGCCAGGCCTGTGGCAGGGAAGGCATGAAGAAGTCTGTAATTGGGGGCCTCATCCAGCTTCTCCCCACAGACAGAGGTGTTTCAGGCCCTGCAGCGGCTGCACATGACCATCTTCTCCCAGAGTGTTTCACCCTGTGGGAAGTTCCTGGCGGCAGGCAACAATTATGGGCAGATTGCTATCTTCAGGTACTCTTGTCCCTTGCTCCCTACCATGTGTGAATCCTGGTATTTGGCCCTCCTGCTTCTGACCTGGCCTTGCCTCCCCCCTGCAGCCTGTCTGCTGCTTTGAGTTCAGAGGCCAAAGAGGAAAGCAAGAAACCCGTGGTGACCTTCCAAGGTGGGTATAGCCATCAAGTCTGGCTTAGAGGACCCTGGAGTGGAAGAGGGGACAGGGTGGGCTAAGGTTCTTCATTTCTTTTCAGCCCATGATGGGCCCGTCTACAGCATGGTCTCCACTGATCGACATCTGCTCAGTGCTGGCGATGGGGAGGTGAAGGCCTGGCTTTGGGCAGAGATCCTCAAGAAGGTAAGGAGTCTAGAGGCTGGGGAAGGGTTGGCCTGCCCTATGCCAGGGAGAGCCTTTGAGGTCACCTGGTGTTTTCCCTTACAAAGGGCTGTAAGGAACTGTGGCGTCGTCAGCCCCCATACAGGTGAGCCAGGGCCACTTGGGTGGAAGGCAGGTAGGGTGAGGGCACTAGCCTCACTGATGCTGACCCTGCTTTTTATCCCCCAGGACCAGCCTGGAAGTGCCTGAGATCAATGCCTTGCTGCTTGTCCCCAAGGTCTGATCCCTTTGTGACAGTCTGATCCTTCATCCTCTCCCTGTCTTGATTTGACACTGACTTCTAGCTCTGCCCTGCCTTCCTTTGCAGGAGAATTCCCTCATCCTGGCTGGGGGAGACTGTCAGTTGCACACTATGGACCTTGAAACTGGGACTTTCACGGTGGGTGAGCAGGGCCCTGGAATTGGGGCAGATCAGAGCCAGGGGGAAGCACTCTTCCTGGGTCCCCCTTTACCCTGGCTCTCTTCCTGCAGCGGGCCCTCCGGGGCCACACAGACTACATCCACTGCCTGGCACTGCGGGAACGCAGCCCTGAGGTGCTGTCAGGTGGCGAGGATGGGGCTGTGCGACTCTGGGGTAAGTAGGTACAATTGGATGGTAAAATAGTGGTAAGGGAGGCTGGGAACGGTAGGGCTCATAGGGAGCTCTCATGATTCTTTCCCCACAGATCTCCGAACGGTCAGAGAGGTCCAGACGATTGAGGTCTATAAGCACGAGGTGAGGACAGGACTCATACCTCTGTTCTGTATGCCCCCCAACTCCCCAAAGTTGTCTTTACCTTTTCCCTCCCCCGTCAGGAGTGCTCAAGGCCACACAACGGGCGCTGGATTGGATGCTTGGCCACTGACTCAGACTGGATGGTGAGCCTGCAAATTGTGTGGTCAGATGGGGTGGCAGCTCTGGGCCCTGTCAGCTGAGGGCCCATGGCTCTCAGTGGCTAGGGACTCCTACCTTTCTTCCCAGGTCTGTGGAGGGGGCCCAGCCCTCACCCTCTGGCACCTCCGGTCCTCCACACCCACCACCATCTTTCCAATGCGGGCGCCACAGAAGCATGTCACCTTCTACCAGGACCTGGTAAGTCCCTCTGTTTCACTTCTGCCACCCCTGCCTGGCTCCCCTCTCTAGTCCTGACCCCACTCCCTGTCCTCCACAGATTCTGTCAGCTGGCCAGGGTCGCTCCGTAAACCACTGGCAGCTGAGCGGAGAGCTTAAGGCCCAGGTGCCTGGATCTTCCCCAGGACTGCTCAGCCTCAGCCTCAACCAGCAGCCAGCAGCCCCTGAGTGCAAGGTGGGTGAAGCAAGGGGCTCTGGAGAGTCACTGGAGCCTTGGGGGGTGTCGGCAGGTCAGTCATGCCCTTCTTGTCCCTAGGTCCTGACAGTCGCTGGCAGCAGCTGCCGGGTGGATGTTTTCACCAACCTGGGGTACCGAGCCTTCTCCCTGTCCTTCTGACATCGGACAACATACCCCCACCTTAGGGATTTGGAGTGTTTATCTTTCTTTTTTTTTTTTTCTACAATAAAGTTTCAGGCTTTTCTTCTATGTGCTTCCTTCCCAAGAATGGAGGCCAAGTCCATATAGTGGTTTATATATTACTCTGTCTGTTCTTGATACATAAATACCCACACCCACCCCTGCCCTGGAGCAGCCAGAGACTCAGGGAGCCTAGCGCTTAGAAATGATAGACCTATACAGACTGCGAAAATAGAAGCTCTGTTGCACTGCCCCCGCCACCCACCTGGGGTCTCTAGCCCCGAAGCTGCCCCTACTCCCAAAGAGCCCCTGTCTAGCCTCCTGGGGTGAAGAGGGCACCAACCCCACTTGGAAGACATCCAGGCCCTGTCGCTCCATTGGCCCTTAGAGGAAAGTATGCCCCAGAGTGAGTCAAGGGTGGTCGCCTCGGCCCAGCCCTCAGGTCCTTCGGAAAAGGTTGCTGAGGAAGCCGCCGGCAGGCCCGGGGCCCAGGCGCAGTGAGAAGCGTGCTGTGGAGCGGCGTGGGGTCGATGCTGCCGCGCTCAACTCGTTCTGGCGCTGTGAGCGCAGCTGCTGCCCGATCACCACCTGCATGTCGTCCTGCGGGAGGCGGGGCGGGAGGAGGGTCAGTGCTCAGGTCCCACCTGCCCCAGGCCCCAGGCCGCCGGGGCCTGGGCCCCGCCCCCGCCCCCGCCGCTCACCTGCCAGGCCTCCAGCTCCTGCGTCAGCGCCACCTTCTGGCGGATGGTGCGCAGCAGCTCCCGGGACAGGGAGTCCCTCTCCAGCGAAATGCGGCTGAGCTCCAGGGACAGTTCCACGGCCCTGCCGGCGGAAAACAAGTCCGAGGGCGCCGGGGACTCCAGGAGCCAGGATGGTAGTGGGCTCCTGGGCCACGACGGGAGGGGGGTCGCTAACAGCAAGACCACGGAGGGCAGAGGGCCCCTGGGCCGGGGTGGGGATAATAACCCATAAGGCGGAGAGCAATTAAGAGCACAGAAGGACCAGAGTACCGAGGGGGCCTGTCGCCCCGCTGGGGCGGTGGTGAAGGGTGGCAATGGCTCACTTGTTCACAGCCTCGTCACGGTCCAAGAGGGCGCAGCTTAGGGCCTCCGCGGGATTGTCCTCTGCCCGCAGCTCCTTCTGCCTTTGCAACTCCTCCCTCAAGGTCTGCAGCTCTTCCCGCTGCAGCGTGATCTGCACAGGGGAGCAGCAGAAAGTTGGGTCCCGGGCAGCCTAGGCTCCAGTTCTCCCTGGCTCCCCCGCCTGCTCCACTGTGCAGAAGGCTCATGGATTCAGAGGCCCTCAGGCTGGTGCACGGTGGGGTGGGGCAAGCCTGGTGGGGTGGTATATGCAGGAAGGAAGCTGGAAGAGGCAGTGGGTGTATGGGAGGGGCAATGCGCCTGTAGGGGCCGTATACATTAGTTCTTTTTGAGACAGGGTCTTCCTAAGTTGCCGAAGGTCTCCTTAAGTTGATGAGGCTGGTCTCAAACTAGCCATCCACCTGCCTCAGCCTCCCAGTTGCTGGAATTACAGGCATGTGCCATTACAAATTCATGTATAGGAGGCTGAGTGAGCACAGGCTGGGAAGTGGAGGTGGGAATGAACTGGGGAGCTTATGGGACTCTACATCCAGCACTCAGCCCTTCCCCCACCTCATCTTGCAGCCTAGCCACTTCCTCTTCCTTCTCTTCTAGTATCTCCACTGGGCTTAGAGGTGCTCGCTTCTTAGGGGGCTCCAAGCTCTCCTCCTGGGGTGAAGATGGGGGTCTGGATGCCTCTTGGGTCTCCAGGGATGGGGTGATCTGTGGGCCAAAGGAATCAGTCAGTGCCCTAGCTGAATCAGGAATCAGGAATCAGCACCCCTAGCTGATGATACTGGTTGGGGGCTGGTGGGCTGCGAGCTTACCTGGGTGTCTCCACATACACTGGTGTCCTGGTCCTCGTACTGGTCGCCTTCGAGGCTGTGGGCCAACTCCGATTGCAGTGAGGCACTGGAGACGTTGGCGTCCTGAAGGCGTGACTCCTCTTCCAGCTCCAAGACGCGCCGCTGCAGCCTCCGCAGGGCGCTCAGCACTTCCCCAGCCTCAAAGCGAGCACGTTCCAGCTGCAGAGGGCCAGAGGGCAGTCAGCCTGAATGCCAGCGCCTGCATCTGGTGGTGGCCCACAGAGGGCGCCCGAGCGCCGGCAGCCTTGAGCCTCAGCAGCCCAGTGCTGCAGTTTCTGGAGCGCAGAACTACTTTCCCTGAACGGATGCCAATTTCCTCCCCTATAAAATAGGGCGCGCCGGGCATCATCCTTGCCTGTTCCACCTATCGGGTCACTTCACAGCGCAGTCCCCTCCCCTGTCCAGTCTAACTTCTAATTCTCACTAATTGCTTTGATCCAACATGTATTTCTCCTAAGCCTCACGCCTCACCACAGCCCAGAGGTGGGTGCCATTAGCATTCCGTATCACAAATGGGAAAACAGGCTGGGCTCTCCACAATGGTAACAAGAGACAGTGGGATAAAAAGCCAGGCAATCCAGAGCACATATCTCTGAGGTCTCAAATATCAGAGGTCCTTCCCTTTTTTGTTCCTTTTCTCCATCACTACCACTCCAGATGTGGATAGTCTAGACCAGGCATTTCTGGCCTGAATCCTGGTCTTAGCCCTCTCCCAAGTCTCCCAGCCACCAGGCTCTGATGCATTGAGAGCACACCCCCCCCTGCTCAACAGCCCACTGTGGCTCCCACTTGCCCCAGGCTCATGCCCACGTTTTTGTGACCCAGGTGCTGGGTTTCCAATGATCAAGGGCCACATCTCCCAGAAAGCCCTGAGGCTATTGCTAAGGACCCAGCTTTCCCCCTCCCCCATAGTTCACCTCGAGGCTGTGCTCCTTCTTCTCCCGCCTTAGCAGCAGCAACTCCTCATGAGTAGTCTGCAGTCTGCCCTGGCCCTTGTCCACCTCCTCACGCAGGCTTCGGATCTGTGCCTCCAGGTCCTGCCGGCGGCTCTGCAGCATCTGGTTCTGGGGGAAGGTCTCAGGGTGGGGTGGGAAGAGTGGGCCAGCCCCATGGAGCCCCCAGCCCAGTCTTTCTGGTTCAAGCTGACCCCCAACCCTTAACCCCCAGCCCCAGCAGGCACTCACCTCCCCCTGCAGACTCTCTAGCCGTGTTCTTAGCTCTGCCCCAGCCAGGGCCTGAGCCTGGCACTGACCCCGAAGGGCGTCTAGTTCTCTCTGGAGCTCCTGCTCAGTCTGGGAGGCCTGGGTGGGGGAGAGGGCAGGGGAGCCCTCAGCGGGCTCAAGCTGATTCCCGCTGGCCCCACACCACCCATGCCCAGGGATCAAGGCAGTCCCACCTGGGCCAGCTGCTGGCTGAGCCGGAGGTTCTGCTCACTGAGCTCACTGAGCGCCTGTGCGCGCTGGCGGCCGCTGTCCTGTTGCTCTGAGCGCTGCTCTCCCAGCTGGGCCCTCAGCGCCTCCACGTCCCCCTCCAGCTCCACAGCCCTGGCCTCCCACTCAGCGCCCCGGGCTGCCAGGCCCCTGCGGAGCTCATGGTTCTCTTGCTGCAGCCGCTGTGGGACCAGGCAGAGGGTCAGACACAGAAGGAGACATAGGATTGGAGCAGACCCAGAGATGGGGATGGAGGGACAGACAAGCAGAGACCAGCTGGCCAGGAGGGGGATGCTCTTGGCACACTGAGTGAGACCTGAAAGCTAGAGAGGAGAGTCAGGGAGAAAGCACGACACAGCACAGCCCAGAGAATCAGAAGGCAGCAGAGGAAAGCAAGAGAGAGAAGGGGCCAGGCCAGGCAGGATGGTGATGCTGGCTGGGGGCGTGGAGCTCCCCAATGGCCACTCACCTCCGGCTGCTGCCTGAGCTTCCGGACCCGAGGTCGCAAGCGCCGTTTTTGGCGCCTGATTCTGGCTGAATTTAAGCCCCGGCCCATGGCCTCACACAGCTGCAGTGTCCTGGGGGCTTTGCAGGCCCAGTCTCTGCCCAGCCCCTCTCCCCCAGTTCCCTCTAATTAACTCTGGTCAGCCCCGCCCTGGCCCCACGCCTCTGCCTGCCCTCCCCAAAACCTGTTGGACCAGCGGGGGGACGCGCTTGGCACACCCAGGTGCCCAGCATGAGGAGACAGACAAGTTGGAGGGCTACTCTCTCTAGGTCCTCAAGGCACAAAGGCCTGGGCCAGGTGACAGTAACCATGGTTGTTACAACTATTAGCAAGTATTCCTGCCAGCTGCCTGTCAGAGCTTACCAGGTATTCAATCCACTAGAGAATGCTTAACAGACTCAGGGGGGCTGAATGCCTCGCCCAAGGACACAGTTAGTGGAGCAGGGGTGCCAACAGGCAGCAATGTCTTAACCAAATACTGTGGGGGCAGCCCTCCTGAAGGATGAAGCTGGCAGGTTAGGATCCCATTGTCCTGGCCCTGCTGCTGCCACCATGTGGTCGGGACAAGTCTCTTTAATGTGTCCATGTTTCATCCCTCCCTCCCTCCATCATCCACCATCCATTCTCCATCTCTCCATCCAATATTTCCTCAGTTCCTGTTCTGGGGTCTCTAAGTCGATAGACCACCAAGTCCACTGCCTCAAGCAGCTTAGTGTCCAGAGGGCCACAGGCAAATGGATACAGACTTGAGCCAGGTAATCTGAGAGACAGTAAGGGCTGTGAAGAAACCTGCAAAGTGATGAAGAACAACGGGGGTGGGGTGGGGTGGGGGGGAAGCTGTCAAGGAGACATTGATTGGGTTGACTCCTGCAGTCAACCAGGAGGAGGGCTGTGAAACAGCAAGACAAGGGCCCTGAAGGGGCAAGCTGCAGTCACTCTGAGAATTGAAAAAGAGAAGTGGGTGGGAAGGATGGCAAAGCCAACAGGTCAGGGAGGCCAGTGGACTTGAGGGACTCTTAGGCTGTGGCAAGAGTTTCAGTTTCATCTTAAGTGTGATGGGGAGCCATGGGGAGATTCTGAGCCAGGAGAGAAATGATCTGATTTGCAGTGTTTGAAGTTCACTGGCTGCTCCTTGGGAATGGGTTCCAGGAGGCAAGAGGAGTCAGTGATAGGGCACTGAAGTGCCTTGAGCAGAAGCAATGCCCGGGGCTGCCATCAATGTAGAGGCTGCAGAAGTGAAAAGTGGGACAGATTTGGAAGCTAGTGTATAGGATTCAATGGGGTTTGCAGATGCGGGGGACAGTGCATGCCTATGGGGAACCAAGTGTCACGTTGAGATGTTATTAGGTTAGCTTGGTGGGAGAGGTGCAGGGCAAATGACTGCCCAGGTCAGCTCAGAGTGGGGATTGGGCCAACAATGCAAGTACACAAGGAAGCTTAGGGGTCCAGATGTGAGCCCCAGCCTGGGCAGAGGGAAGAACTGTTCCCACTTCATGAGGCTGGGCAAAAATTAACTGAGATGATGCTTGGAGGGGACTTGGCCAGGTGAAGGCAGGGAGTGGCTCTCAGCACCTGTTAGGTGAGAAGCCAGAGGGCCACAGGGGTCTGTGGCCTAGATCTTGACTTGTCCTCAAAAGTCTTTTATTTATTTAGTTAGTTTTTTGATGCTTGGGATCCAAACCAGGGTCTCACGCGTACTAGGCAAATGCTCTACTCCAACCTAGAATTTTTGTTCTTAACCACTGGGCAACACTGCCAGAACAACAGGCCATCCCTGAACTGTTCAGAGGCATCCTCCTGCGCACCTGTTCTCCCCCTGCCACCCACCTGCCCCATGCTCTTCTCTCCTCTCCTTGTGTGGTCCCCTTCTCTGGTCCACCCCAGGCCTGCCTGTTTTCCACCTGCCCTCCGCCCAGGCCCTGCAGCCAGCTCACTTCCTCGTGCTCAGCGTGTTGGGCACTCAGCATCTCCAGCTGCCTCCGTAGCTCCTCGTTGCGCTCCAGAAGCATCTTGCCCAGTTCTGCCGCCAGCAACAGGTCTTTCTCCTTCTGCTGAAGCTGCAAGGCCAGGTCCTCAGGCTCCTCAGGCCCTGGGCCCCCTCCCAGGAATGAGTCTCTTCGCTCCAGCACAAAGGGGAAGAAACCATCCTCGCCACTGGGGGAGGCAGCCCCGGAGAGCAGCCCTGACCGGAAGCGTGGCCCATCTGGGGAGCTCATGACATCTGCAGCATCTGTGGGGACAGATGGCTGCATGACATACCACCTTGTAGCCCTTCAGGCTTGCCCCCTGCTGGCCAATACCTGGCCATCCCAGTCCTGCAACCTCACCCTCCCTGGGCCACCAAGGGTTAATGATCTGTGTTTTGGCCACCCAGCTCCGTTAATGTCCCCAGGGTAGAGTGGGTAGACTGAGGCAGAAAGCAGAAATGAACTTCCTTGCCTTCGGCTTTTGTCCCAGGAAGCCTCTTCTCAGTACTCTGGAACCACAGACCACCCCCTGACAGTCCCTGCTTCCTTCTCACAACCTGCTGTGGCTCCCAGCCCCTCACTATGGGGCAAAATTTCCCAAACCCAGCTTCCTAAGGACTCTGAGGGTTGAATCCAACTTCTCTCAAGGATGCAGGACCCTCCCCTCACCTTTGAGGACTTCGGTGTCCTGACACCTTTGCCCTAGGAATCCAGTACCCTGCCCTGGCAGAAGCCCAGCTCCCCCCTCACTGCCCTCCCTAGGCCTTCTTCTATTATCTCAGGACCCAGGGGTCTGTTCTGGACCCCTGCAGACCTGGAGTCCCCACCCTTAGCGTCCACTCTCCTGGATTCCCAACACAGTCCTCCGATTTTTGCAAGACCAAGCAGGTCCTGCCCCCACCACTCTGGATTCAAGAACGCTCACGTCCAGACCCCCGGGTTCCCAGGGCCCTGGCGTCAGGCCCAGGGCAGGGCGAGGTAACAGGTTGTGCCGGCCAGCGCGCAGCCGCCGCCACTCCGGGTTTCTGTTTACTTCCCGGCCCGCCCCTGGGGACCCGAGCCCTGCGATCCCCGATGGCCTCCCGGGGCCCAGGGTCCAGGGGCTCAGGTCACACGGGTTACCTGCTCAAGCTCTCTCGAGGGTCCCGCCCCCTAGACACACCGGAGCGCGCGTACACGCGCACCTGTCCTCCCTTCCCTTGCAGGTGTCCCAGCTCAGCCCTGCCCGCGGAGCCCAGGTGTCGCGGTAGTCCCAGTCCAGCTGCACCAGGATCGCATAGAGGATCTTCCTGACCCCAGCCCCAGGCGTTCGAAACCCGGCCACCACCTTCCTTCCTGCCAGTGTCCCCACTTCCCGGAGGAGCCAGGCGACCGCCCGGCTGCCCCGGTACCCCTCCCAGCGACCTGGTCCTGCCCACTCCTGCCCGAAGCCCGGAGGGCCCTGCCCTCGGCGCCCCCTAGGCTCTCACCAGTCGCCGCCCGGGCTATCTCCGAGGTCTCCGCGTCCCCTCTTCCGGAGGCGGCGCCAGGTGCACAACCTGCACAGGTGAGGGGGCGGTTCCGCGGGAGGGGCAGGGGCGCCCCCTGGTGGCCGGAAGGGACAGGAAGAGTCAAAGGAAAATCGCCTCCACTCAGAGACACTGGTCCATCTTACTGTTGTGGGAAATGACCACTGGGAACATTAAATGAGCATCTACTGTTATGCAGATCCTATGCTGAGCATAGAGGTCCCTGTGGGACAGGAAATGATTAACAAAGAACATGGTAAGTCCTCTGCAAAGGAAGCCTTTTATGGGCATAACTTGTTTACCCTCATGACACCCTAATGAGGTGAGACCCACTATTACCTCCACCTCAAGCAATCTGAGGCACAGGGAGGTCGCCTACCTTGCTCGGGTCCCATGCACAGATCTTAACTCTGGTGTTGCTCTCTACTAATTGTCATGCTGCAGATCAGGACACTGAAGCCAGCACAGTAAGGTGACTTGCCCATGGCCACCCCTGAGCTCACATGGCTCCAAACTTGGGACTCTCAGTTCCTGTGATGTGCAGGGACTCCTGTTCCAGACAAGGACAGAGGCCTTGGTATGAGGGAGAATCCAAGGCAGGAAACGGGGCCAGCCATGGTGCAGCTTGGGCATGCACTAGTGTCCGAGCCATGGTCTTGTGCCTTGTCATGATTTTCTTCAGACCCCAGGTCTCCCTGAGCTGGATGGGGGTCACTGGCCTGGAGAGCAGGACATCTGAAGGGCTGGGTGGAGCCTCATAAATGTTAACAACAAGTTCTCTGGGGAAAACAATAGCCCTGATTTGCATTTGCCGATTTCCATAGTGTAAATACTCCTTTCTGGACAATTTCAAGTTTGCCACGACTTAACTGAGTATGAAGAACAGTTGATGTGTATAATTGGCCTTATTTTATTTTATTTTTTATAGAACTGGGGATTAATCTAGGGCCTCACGCGTGCTGTGCAGGTGCTGTACACTGAGCTACTCGCCAGCCCCATAATTAGTTTTTGCCAGCCAGTATCAGCAGGGTCCACACACCTCTAGCTGGGAGTCAGGACCCCTGAATCTTGGTACCTAGGAGCCTAGTTATTTGGGATCTAGAAAAATAGGAGGGCAATAGGAGCTGGGACCCTTGGAGAGGTGGTTGGGGAACTAGAATTCTGGATCCTAGGGCTGGGACAAGGCTTCCTGTCAGCAGAGAAGAGAGGGCACCAGTTCTTTCTTTCAAGGAGAGCCAAAGACTGTCATACAGCTTCATTGCCTGACTGGCCGTAGTGGCCATACCTATCATCCCAGCAACCCCAGAGGCTGAAGCAGGAGGAGTGCAAGTTAGAGGCCAGCCTCGGCAAACTAGCGTGGTCCTAAGCAGTTTAGTGAGACCCTGTTTTTTTTTTTTTTTTTTTAAAAAAGCAGAGCTAGGGCTAGGGTATAGCTCAGCAGAGCTGAAAAACTCCCAGTCTCCCCTTGGTATTGCTGCCTGATTCCTTGGAAAATATAAGCTCAGTGTCTCCTCCAGGTGTCAGAGTCACGGCGCTGGCCCCACCACACCACACCACACCACACTCAGCACACCTTTGTTGAGCCCTCTTGCCTGGCAGGGGCTGAGCTCCTCTGGAACTGAAATGGCCAAGGACCTCCTCCCAGGAGCTCACAGTCCACCCACGATGTGGGAGTGGGTGTAGACCTATAAACCAGAAATGAATCAATAAAACAACAGAGCAACAAGACTTGGCTCATGGGCACTGGCGTCACATGGCTTCAGAGCAAATCCCAGTTTGGTCACCCACCCGATGTGTGTGCCTGTGCCATTCAGCCAAGGAACCTCTGAAGCCCTCAGTTTCCTCATCTGGCAAATGGGGGTGATGATAACTCCCAGCTTATATAAGCGAAGGCTGAAACACAGGCGAAGTGCCACACTTAGCTGGTGATCCTCTGCAGGGTCACAGAGGTGATTCACCCACATGCTACATTGTTTTCCTCCTCAGGGGAACCTATGAAGTCATACCATTCACAGGTGGAAGCCAGCTCACAGGTAGGGAAGCCAGCTCCAAGGGTTTTGTGTGTGGGCACATGAAGACCCCTCATTCTGGCTTGCCTGGCTCCCAGCCCTACTTATCCTTTGGACATTTGAGTCCTATCCCCAGCCACTTCTGGACCCAGGAGTCCTGGCCCCACCTCCCTGCTGGATCTTAGTTCTGACCACCAATGTGATCAGAGCCTCCCAGCACTATCCCCTTTCCTCTACTTCAGGCTGCCTGCTGATAAGGAGGTAGAGGAATTGGAGGGCCTGGGAAGCCCCAGGGAAGCCCTGGAGAGGTTGGGAGTAGTTCAGGAAAGAAGCCAGGGCAGGAGCCCCACCCTCATCTGTTCTCCAGCTTAGCTCAGCGAGCAAGATAGCTTCCTGGAAACTCCAGGCCCAAGTCCAGTCTAAACACCTTTCCCCACCTTCCTTGCCACCAGGTGAGCCCCTAGCAATCCACAGGGGTGGAGAAAATGGTCTACCCTGGGGATGCCTTCCAAGATCTCACAATGTCTTGGCCAGTCTACACAGGACATCCAGAGGCTAGCAGAACCCCACAGCCCTGCCTGAACTTCCACAAAGGCAACCCAGCAAGAATGGCTTGGTTCCAGGCCGTGGTGCCTCCAGGCTTTTATGATGCATACAATCTATGAACAATAAGTAGTATTGTTTGGATTTGTTTGAAAAAATTTTATATAAAACATTTCACACTGAATGCATTGTTTAGTTACTTGCTTTTTTAAAAATTTAACATTATTTTTCCAAGTATTTTTCACAACTTAGAAAAAAATCAACTCTATTGAGGTAGGTATTAGTTTCCTAAGGCCAATATAACAAAATGTCACAAACTGAGTGGCTTGAACAACGGTGTTTATTTCTGCCAATTCTGGAGGCCAGAAGCCTGCGGCCAGGCTGGTTCCTGCTGGAGGCTCTGAGGGTGGATCTGGTCCTTGCCTCGGCTGGCAGAGGGTCCCTGGTGCTCCTGGGCTTGGCAGCAACACTCCACTATTGGGTTCCACCTGACCCCGGCCCTCTGGGTCTCTGTGACTCAAATGTCCCTCTACTTTCATTGATAAAGACACCAATCATCTGATTTAGGACCCACCCTGAATCCAGGATGATCCATCTTGAGATCCTTAATTTATTTGTACAAAGATCCTATTTCCAAATAAGGTCATATTTTTAGGTACTGTATGTGTCTTTGGAGGCACAATTTTAACACTACAAGAAATAATTTACATATAATTAAACTCACTAATTTTAAAGGTTTCTGTTTCTTTTTTTGGGGGGGGGGGCGTGTTGCTGTGGATAGAACCCAGGACCTTGCATATGTTATACAAGTACTGTGCACTGAGGGACATCCCTAGTCCCTAAAATGTTTCTCAGATTTACTCAGAATGATGCATTTGAATATATTTTGTGCTTATTACCAGTTGTGTAATATTGCATTCAATGTTTAAGTCACAGTCCTCTCTGTCTTTGAACCTAGTGGTATGTACAATATAACTCAGCTATATCCCTAATCCTTTATATTTTATTTTAATTTTTTTGGTACAGGGGATTGAACCCAAGGGTGCCCAACCACTGAGCTACATCCCCAGCCTTTTTTTATAATATTTATTTTTCAGTTGTAGGTGGACACAATACCTTTATTTTATTTTTATGTGGTACTGAGGATCAAACCCAGTGCCTCATGAATACTAGGCAAGTGCTCTTCCTCTGAGCCACAACCCCAGCTCTCCAGCCCTTTTATTTTTATTTGAGATAGGGTCTCTCTAATTTTCTCAGCGCCTTGCTAAGTTGCTGAGGCTGGCCTCAAACTTGCAATTCTCCTGCCTCAGCCTCCTGAGTTGCTGGGGTTTCAGGTGTCAGGTAACACCCAGCTCTCCATTTTCCTATCAATAAACACTTCAGCTTTCTTTTTTTTTTAATATTTATTTTTCAGTTTTCGGTGGACACAACATCTTTATTTTATTTTATGTGGTGCTGAGGATCGAACTCAGTGCCCCACGCATGCCAGGCGAGCGCGTTACCGCTTGAGCCACATCTCCAGCCCAACACTTCGGTTTTCAGCACTTTTCTCCAACGATATAGACAATAACTTACTGAGCACCTCTAAGGACATGTGGGGGGTGTTCCACTCTGTCGTACACCTTTGGATGGAACTAGTAGGTGGAGGGGTTCTGGTGATCTCTCATTGTGTATTAACCACCATACAAGTTCAAGGCTTAAAACAACAGTTTTTGTTTGAGGTACTGGGGCTGGAACCCAGGGCCTCCTGCATTCTAGGTAGGCACTATACAACTGAGCTACTTCCCAGCCCACAGTGTTTTTCTCCCTCACAGTTCTGAGGTTTGGCTGGGGTCTGCTGGGTGGTTCTTGCTGCTGGGCTTTCGGGAACCTGCAGGTGGATGGTGGCTGGGGCTGATGTCAACAGAAGGTGTCTTCACCTAGGTATCTGGTGGCTGGGTTGGCTGCCAGAAGCCTTGGGATGCAGACAGGATTAGATGCCACATCTCACTGAGAGGAAGGGCAAAGAGTTTGAAGCCATCTTTGTCCCCCACAGAGGCTAGGCTCCTTGGCCTTGTTTAATATCATCAAACTGGTTTCCCAAGTGCTCAGGTTTTCTCTTTCTTCCTTTCTTTCCTTCCTTCCTTCCTTCCTTCCTTCCTTCCTTCCTTCCTTCCTTCTTCCTTCCTTCTTTTCTTTCTTTCTCTGAGGCTGGAACCCAGTGCCTCACATGTGCTGGTTGAGCATTGAACTACTGAGCCACAACCCCAGCCCCAAGCTCAGTGGTTTTTTTTTTTTTTGTTTGTTTGTTTGTTTTTTTTAGTTACAGAAGGATACAATATCTTTATTTTTTTAATATGTTTATTTATTTTTTTAAAACAATTTTTGTATCAATTTTATTAAAGTACAATTAACATACAGTAAGATTTGCCAGTTTTCTTTTTGTGTGTGTGTGCATGGGTGCTGGGGATTGAACCCAGAGGCCTTGTGCATTCGAGGCAAGCACTCTACCAACTAAGCTATATCCCCAGCCCTATATTTATTTTTTAATTGTAGTTGGACATAATATCTTTATTCTTATTTAAATTTTTTTTAGTTGTAGATAGTCACAATATCTTTATTTATATATTTTTCTGTGGTGGCTTAGGATTGAACCCAGGGCCTCACACATGCAAGGCAGGTGCTGTACCACTGAGCTACAGCCCCAGCCCCATAAAACCTTTATTTTATTTATTTATTTTTATGAGGTGCTGAGGATCAAACTCAGGGCCTCACAAGAGTGAGGCAAGCACTCGACCACTGAGCTACAACCCTAGCCCTCCTCGCTCAGGTTTTCATTTGACACTGTAATAAAGAGTTCGACTCCATTTTTTTTTTTCTTCCTGGTACCATGTATTGAACTCAGGGGCATTCAACCACTGAGCCACATCCCCAGCCCTATTTTGTATTTTATTTAGAGATAGGGTCTCACAGAGTTGCTTAGTGCCTCGCTGTTGCTGAGGCTGGCTTTCAACTTGCAATCCTCCAGTCTCAGCCTCCCCAGCCACTGGAATTACAGGCTTGTGCCACCCCTGCCCGGCGGACTCCATTTTTGATGTGGGACTGCTAATTACTTCAAAGCCCCTTCCTCCCTCTTCCCCTTTGCTCACATCCCGGCAAACTGAGGAGGCCTTAAGCCTTCTCTTCCAAAGTCTGGAGGGAATTTTAAACCTGGAAAGTCCTAGCCAATTCCAGGGAACCTTTGCCCCAGCCTCAGCCATCATCCCAATGAAAGCCCCTCTCAAACCATTTCCAGACCTGTGGAAGAGCTTGCCTGTGGCCCGGAAAGCCTCAGCACAGGTAAGCAAACTCTGCATGTGCCTCACCAGTCTCCAATCTGAACCAAATTCGGGGTGAAGGGTTGGTCCCATCCTAAAGCAACCACAAAACATTCCCATCATTGAGCGCTGATTTCACCTTTGCCACACCTAGCTAACACCTGTCACCAGCAGGTTTTTTAACTTTTGCCAATCATCTGATGGCAAACACAGGATCTTTATGAACTATATCCTGTTCCCTCAGAATTCTTTCACTGAAGCTCTAACCCCAGTGACTGACAACAGGACTGTATTGGGAGCCAGGGCCTATAAAGGGTGATCAAGTTAAAACAAGGCCTTTCGTGTGGCCCAATGACTGGTGGCTTTGCAAGAGGAAGAGCCATCAGGGAGTGTGCTGGCACAGAGAGATGACCATATAAAGAGACAGCAGGGTGGCCCTCTGCAAGCCCAGGAGGGAGGTCTCAGAAAAAACCAACCCTGCTGGCCCCTTGGTCTTGGACTTCCAGCTTCCAGAAGCATGAGAAAATAAATTTCTGTGTAAGCCACACAGTCTGTAGTATTTTATCATGGCAGCCCTGCTGGCTATTTTGCCTAAAATGCAGGTGGGAGCAAGGTGTGGTGGCACACACCTATAATCCCAGGGACTCCGGAAGCTGAGGCAGGAGGATCGAAAGTTTGAGGCTAGCCTCAGCAATTTAGCAAGGCCCTCAGCAATTCCGGGAGACCCTGTCTAAAAATAAAACAAAAAGGGTTGGGAATGTGGCTCAGTGGTCAACCACCCCCTGGGTTCAATCTCCGGTGCCAAAATAAATAAATAAAGGTAGGTGGGGCTGAGGATGTAACTCAGTGGAAGGGCCCTTGCCTAGCAAGTGTGAGGCCCTGGGTTCAGATGGATCCCAGTACTGCAAACACAAAGAAATAAGATGCGGATGGAGCCCCTTGGGGCTCCCCCCTCCTGGCCACTCCCGGAACTGCGCGGTCAAACTCACTCGGGACTTCGCTCCTGACCCGGAAGCCCTCCGCCTCCAGAAGTCTCTGGGTTCTGCAACCGCTGGCCCGAGCCCTGGACGTTCGGGACGCTTGGGGAGGCTCTGCTGGTGCCCAGGTCTTACCATCAGTTGCCTCCCATCCAGCTCCTCCTTCGTCCGCTGCTGCGGGCACCCGGCAGGGACCCGAGCTTCTGCGTGGAGGTTTTGGATTTAAATGCCTAGTGCCCGGGAAAGGGACCGCGGTCCCAGAGCACCGCCGGCGTCTTGGGTGCCAACACCGCGGTGCATCAAGGCAGAGATGCGCGCAGCCACGAGGGCGGGTGGAAGGATTCGGGACCGGCAGCCGCTTGGCGCACAGCGGGGAAGGACACCTGTCTTCCCAGCCTCCTGCTGCCCGGAAACCCCCCGGCACTCCATTGCCCACCGCGGGTCCCGGGAATGCTGCGGGCGGAGGAGGGTGGCCGGGTCGCCCCTCCCGGGCCTTGCGGTCCTGAGAAAGCAGAAGCTAGCTCCTCCAGGGAATCCCACTGGCTTAGGCTTTTGGGAAGAGAAACTTCAGCCCGGGCAGAGGGAGGAGAAGCCTGGGGGCGCAGAGTGCCCCACCCGCGCATCCTGCCTTCCTTTGGCGCTTTGAAGAGCTGGGAGGAGAGTCCCTGGGTCCCGGCGTGGGGCGGGGGGCCACCGCCTGGTCCGCCCCTTCTCGCTGGACGCCCGAAGATTGGGCAGTTTCCCGCACCGCTCCTGGGGGCGATCCCGCCCCGCCCGGCCACACCCCGCCCTCGGACCGCGAGGGTAGAAGAGGGCCGCCGCTCAGTACCCGGGCCGGACGCGACGCCGAGCGGCAGCCCGGCTGACCTAGTCACTGGACATTCACCTCCTCCGGGCCCTTTCAATCCTCTCGAGATCCTCCGCCCAACCCGGACCCCGCGTGCGACCCTGTTCCCCTGCTCCTCTGCTGTCGCCGCCGTGCATCCTCTCCCATCCTTCCCAGGACCTTTAACCCCTCCTGTCCATCCTATCCACCCGGCGAAATCCTCTCTGGGCCCCTGACCTCCTTCCCCAGGTCCCCGAGCGACCTGGGTCAGGCCTCCTTCGGGCCCCCTGGTTGCCCTGGCTGAAGCGCGCCATGCGGCCGCTGGCGCTCGGACTCCGATTCCTGACGCCGCTGCTTCTGCTCGCGCGGTCAGCACCTGCCTCTGAGCCCTCGGCGCAGGACGTGAGCCTGGGCGTGGTGAGCCGGGGTCCCCGGTCCCCTGGGATCCTCAGGGAGGCTGGGAGAGGAAAGCCGAGGTCCTGGACTTTTGGGTTTGGAGGATGGAGGGGCCAGATTAAAATGTCCGAAGAGTGACTGGGGATGGAGCCTGGGGACCCGGATTATTGAATCTGTCAGTTTTGGAGCCCGGAATTGGAGGTCAGGAAAGGAGCTGGAATGGGATTCGGGCCTCAATTCCTGGGTCCAAATGAAGACTGGCAAACCTGGAGCTGGAAGGTGGGGACCTTGGGGAGGTGGAACAGGCCTGCATCCCAGAACTGA